>NC_090654.1:11862750-11990250 GCF_040937935.1 Hyperolius riggenbachi
GGGAGGAGGAGGAGAAGGGGCTGAATTTACACACAGGCAAGCTGATAGCATCTCCAACCCTCAGCCTGTGACAATGTAGCAAACAGATTGTGGCCACTCTCATTGTATCACAGGAATAAATAATCATAAACTGTTGAAGATGTTTGCAGCTGGATATGCTGTGTAAACTATCTAAACTTTAGATAAGATATATAAACAAGTTTCTTGTTATTGTTAGTTTTTCATCTCTGATCCGCTTTAAGAAAGAGTCCTGCCCTTTTTAGCTTACAATCTAAGACATTGTGGGTAAAGGGAAGTTGTGTTGAAAGGTGTTGGTGACCGATTAGAGTGTCCTCGGTAAGGTCATACACACTTCCTATAGAACAAAGCTGTTCCTGATAGCATTGCTGACAGTGCCTGTTGGAGATTTGCGTGTCTAGCACACAGTAGTACGCATTACACTGTATATCTGAGCACTGTAACTTCTAAATGGGCAATCTACTTAAAGAGGCACTACAGCGTAAAATTTAAAATATGTGCAAACATATACAAATAAGAAGTACATTTTTTCCAGAGTAAAATGAGCCATAAATTACTTTTCTCCTATGTTGCTGTCACTTGCAGTAGGTAGTAGAAATCTCACAGAAGTGACAGGTTTTGGACTAGTCCATCTCTTCATAGGGGATTCTCAGCAAGGCTTCTATTCTTTATAAAGTTATTCCCTAATAAGGATTAAACAATGATGCTGGCCAGCTTCCCTGCTCACTACAAAGTTTTTTGGCAGTTGGACAGAGCAACTGCCATTCACTAAGTGCTTTTGAAAACAAATAAATCCATGAGAATCCCCTATAAAGAGATGGACTGGTCCAAAGCCTGTCACTTCTGTTAGATTTCTACAACCTACTGTAAGTGACAGCAACATAGGAGAAAAGTAATTTATGGCTCATTTTACTCTGGAAAAAATGTACATTTTATTTGTCTATGTTTGCACATATTTTACATTTTACAGTTTTTCGCTGTGGTGCCCCTTTAAGGGAACGGCTTGTGCTATGGGATGTGTATTATACATGTACTGTATGTACTACTGCTAATATTCCTTTTATATTACACCGCAGCACAGGGCCGGTTTAAGCAACAATGGGGCCCCAGGGCAAAATAAACCTGGGGGGCCCCCCCAACAGATACCCCGGAACAAAAATCGGCATTAAGAGACCTTTTTTGCAGCTGGTATAGTCAGGGTGTGAAGCCCCAATCGGTCGGAGCTCCACATTCTGGCTATCCCAGCCTGCATGGGTGACAAGGGGTTAAAAAGTTTCAGGAGGGGGGACCCCACAATTTTTTTTTTTAAATTCCCACACTCTAAACATAAAAAAAAATTGGGAAAATAGGAAAAAATGCCAGGAATCTTCATACAGCCATATTGCGGCTGTATAGCGATCCCTGGCCAAAGCGCTGCGGCTGCGTATAGACCCCCTGGAAACCCCGTCAGGAAATTTATTGCGCTTTCGCTTTTGATGCATGCAAAATTACACTACCGTTAGGCTTGCTACTAAAAGTGACATTTACCGCATTTAAAAGTATACTATTTTCCTTCAACACTTTAAAATCGATTTTCTCAAAAACTATAAGGTCTTTTTGAAAAATAGTTTTTTCCTCTTATTCCCAATGATCTCCTTAACATATCCTGCAAATTTAGGGTTTCTAGCATTTAAGGTGGATTTGCTATTAACCATTAAAGTCGGCAGGTTTTTAAATGTGGTTTTTTTTCCTTTGAAACTTTAAAATCGATTTTCTCAAAAACTATAAGGCCGATTTTGAAAAAAAAAATTTCCTCTTGTAGCCACTGGGGGCCCCTACAAGCTCTGGGGTCCTGGGGCAGCTGCCTCCTTTGCCTTAATGGTAGCGCCGGCCCTGCCGCAGCATCTTGTACTGTGGATGCCGGTTCTGGGATTTAGTGACTCTATAGTGAGAGGGATGGGAAGGCTGCCATATTACTTTCCTTTTTATAGGAAACATCTAAGGAGATTAAAAAACAAAAATATCCACTTACCTGGGGCTTCCTCCAGCCCGTGGCAGCCGTCCTGTGCCCTCGTCGCAGCTCTGGAGGCTCCCAGTCTTGTGCAGTACCGTCATGATGACGTCGGCCGGACCACGTGACCTGCGCCGTGGAGCGCAGAAGACGATGACCCGGAACCTGACCTGGCGAGGGAGCCTCCGGAGCTGCGGCGAGGGCACAGGACGGCTGCCACGGGCTGGAGGAAGCCCCAGGTAAGTGGATCTTTTTGTTTTTTAATCTCCTTGGACACTCCCTTTAATGTTGCCAGTTTTCCTCCTGATCTCTTTAGCTGCAGTAGTGTCTGAATCACACACCAGAAACAAGCATGCAGCTAGTCCAGTCATACTTCAGTCAGAACACCTGATCTGCATGCTGGTCCTGGGTCATTTGCTTATACTACTAGAATAGCTGGATGGTGTACTGATTGAGGCTGTGGCCAGGGTTCAAGTCCTGGCATAAGGCAATATGTTAAACAGTAAAGAGTTTTGGGCAAGGCTTCCTATTGATCCTGGATACCTGTGGAGTGCCCCCTAGTGGCTGCAATTTTGAAGCACTTTGAGTCTGCCAGGAGAAAAGAACAATATAAATGTTCTGTGTCTTAGATTCGGCAGGACAATCAGGTAATCAGCATGGCTTAAAGGAAATAAATATGGCAGGGATTAATATTATCATTAAATCAATTCTTCAAGTGCAATATAAGCAGTAAAATTTGTTACAACTCCCTAGAAGATTCAGGCATACAGTGGTGTGAAAAACTATTTGCCCCCTTCCTGATTTCTTATTCTTTTGCATGTTTGTCACACTTAAATGTTTCTGCTCATCAAAAACCGTTAACTATTAGTCAAAGATAACATAGCTGAACACAAAATGCAGTTTTAAATGATGGTTTTTATTATTTAGTGAGGAAAAAAACTCCAAATCTACATGGCCCTGTGTGAAAAAGTGATTGCCCCCCTTGTTAAAGAGGAGCTGTTAGGTATAAGGTCTCAGAGAAAATAAACACATATATCAGTAGCTAAAGATTGGCTGTACTTACATTACATATGCATTTCACTGTCCACGTTTGGATTTCACAGAATTTGTATATAGTATATGCAGAGATAGATGCTCCTGACAGCTCATGGCAGGCTCCATGTTTTTCTGTCAAATGTGTCGTCATGTCCTGCCTGCTTCCTGATCACAGATAAGCTTGTACTTGAACAACACAGTGTGCAGTGAATATTAATGAGCCATGTGGCTAGGAACAATAGCTGACTCCTGCAGTGTACTCTGCCCGAGATTTATCAGTGCTACGCGATTACAAGCTGCTGTAACGTCTCATTAGCAGCCGAGGGGAGAGCCCCAGAATGCTTTGCAGTATGGTATGCGGCTTGCGTCTTCTTAAAGAGAACCAGAGATGAAGCACCCTCATGTATTTTACCTTATAAATCAGTGGGAACATGACAGTAAACACCTAATCTGCTCTTTGTTACATTGTTCTCTGTTTAATTTGCCTGTTATCACCTCTAAGATAAGAATCCCGACTAAGCAGTCGGCTGGCTTTGCTACAGAAAGATTATAGCTGAGACTGTGTTCTTTTGTGTCTTTTCAAGTCCAAGCCTGCCCCCTGCTGGCTTTGCTCAGAAATCATTATAGCTGAGTCATTATAGCAAAGCCAGACTCAATGCACAGTCCGGGATTCTTATCTCAGCTAGATAACAGACACTTTTAGCAGTGAGGATGAAACAGAGGGCAGGGTAGGTGTTTTCTCTAATGTTCCCACTGATTTCTATGGTAAAATACATGAGGGTGCTTCGTCTCTGGTTCACTTTAAGAATAACAGCCTTGCTGATAAGCACACATCAAAGGTAACTGAGATTTTTATCTTCACTAATTGCTTTTGGGCTTCCTTCTAAACTGTTGAACACAGGAGAATAGAGGTTTAAATTAGCTTCTGCAGCCTGACAGTTACTCTTTAAAAAAATAACTTAAAGAGACACTGAAGCGGAAAAAAAAATATGATATAGTGAATTGGTTGTGTACTATGAAAAATTACTAGAAGATCAACAGCAAAGAAAATATTCTCATACTTTTATTTTCAGGTAGATAGTGTTTTTTCTAACATTGCATCATTCTATAATATGTGCAGATTACACAACACTCAGCATTCAAAATGAGTCTTTCAGAGCAGTTTGTGAAGCAATGACCTCTCCTCTGGCAGAGGAAAAGTAAATAGTCCAGGAACAGTTGAGATAATAAAAGTCAGATAACAGCCCTCTCCACTACTAACTTAGTCAGAGAGCTTAATGGCTTGTTTGCATAGAGATAACAACTGGAGTTTCTCAACTCTTCCTGTACTGGAAACAATTAGACTGATGTATCTGATCTTAATGTTTTATTTCTTAGCTGTGCTACACATACAAATCATAATATCATCATTTTTTTTTCGCTTCAGTGTCTCTTTAACTGTGGTTTATCACACCTGAGTTCAATTTCTGTAGTCACCCCCAGGCCTGATTACTGCCACACCTGTTTCAATCAAGAAATCACTTAAATGGGAGCTATCTGACACAGAGAAGTAGACCAAAAGCACCTCAAAAGCTAGACATCATGCCAAGATCCAAAGAAATTCAGGAACAAATGAGAACAAAAGTACTGTAATTGAGATCTATCAGTCTGGTAAAGGTTATAAAGCCATTTCTAAAGCTTTGGGACTCCAGCGAACCACAGTGAGAGCCATTATCCACAAATGGCAAAAACATGGAACAGTGATGAACCTTCCCAGGAGTGGCCGGCCGACCAAAATTACCCCAAGAGCGCAGAGAAAACTCAACCCGAGAGGCCACAAAAGACCCCAGGACAACATCTAAAGAACTGCAGGCCTCACTTGCCTCAATTAAGGTCAGTGTTCACAACTCCACCATAAGAAAGAGACTGGGAAAAAACGGCCTGCATGGCAGATATCCAAGGCGCAAACCACTTTTAAGCAAAAAGAACATTAAGGCTCATCTCAATTTTGCTAATAAACATCTCAATGATTGCCAAGACTTTTGGGAAAATACCGTGTGGACCGACGATGACAAAAGTTGAACTTTTTGGAAGGTGCGTGTCCCGTTACATCTGGTGTAAAAGTAACACAGCATTTCAGCAAAACAACATCATACCAACAGTAAAATATAGTGGTGGGAGTGTGATGGTCTGGGGTTGTTTTGCTGCTTCAGGACCTGGAAGGCTTGCTGTGATAGATGGAACCATGAATTCTACTGTCTACCAAAAAATCCTGTAGGAGAATGTCCGGCCATCTGTTCGTCATCTCAAGCTGAAGCGATCTTGGGTGCTGCAGCAGGACAATGACCCAAAACACACCAGCAAATCCACCTCTGAATGGCTGAAGAAAAAACAAAATGAAGACTTTGGAGTGGCCTAGTCAAAGTCCTGACCTGAATCCTATTGAGATGTTGTGGCATGACCTTAAAAAGGTGGTTCATGCTAGAAAACCCTCAAATAAAGCTGAATTACAACAATTCTGCAAAGATGAGTGGGCCAAAATTCCTCCAGAGCGCTGTAAGACTCGTTGCAAGTTATCGCAAACGCTTGATTGCAGTTATTGCTGCTAAGGGTGGCCCAACCAGTTATTAGGTTCAGGGGGCAATTTCTTTTTCACACAGGGCCATGTAGGCTTTGAGTTTTTTTTCTCACTAAATAATAAAAACCATCATTTAAAACTGCATTTTGTGTTCAATTATGTTATCTTGGACTAATAGTTAACGGTTTTTGATGAGCAGAAACATTTAAGTGTGACAAACATGCAAAAGAATAAGAAATCAGGAAGGGGGCAAATAGTTTTTCACACCACTGTATGTATATATTCTACCCCTATTTAAAAAATAACGCAGCAGATTTGTCAGAGACATTGGCCGAAGCAAATCTGGTGCAAATGTGGAACAGTTACTCAGTGCTACCAATCAGGATTCTTAAAGTGGATCCGAGATAAACTTTTACTCATTGCATAATTGTATTCCTTTCATATAGTTTATAGGGCATTCCTCAAGCCAAATACTTTGTTTGTTTCGTTTTAATACTCTAATTCCCTAAAAACTAAACAAGCCTCGCCCACAGCTCCTTTTGTGCCTTGGCACTGTAGCAAGGGCTTATGGGAGCTCAGTCTGAGCAGGAGGAGGAGGAGGTTACTAGCCAGAGATTTCAGAGGCAGAGGTGAGGAGGGAGGAGGAGAGGGGACTGAATCTACACACAGGCAAGCTGATAGCATCTCCAGCCCTCAGCCTGTGACAATGTGACAAACAGAACATGGCTGCTGTCATTGTATCACAGGAAGAAAATAATCAAACTGTTGAAGCTGTTTGCAGCTAGACTTGCTGTGTAAACTATCTGAACTGTAGATAAGATATATAGACAAGTTACTTATTATAGTTAGTTTGTCATCTCGGATCCGCTTTAAAGAGGACCTGTAGTAAAAAAAAATAATAATAAAATGGCTTATATTGTACAATATTCATCTATAGATTAGTTAGTAGTCACTGTTTGCCCATTGTAAAATCTTTCCTCTTCCTGATTTATATTCTCAGTTGTATCACTGGTGGTGACATCTTTAGTCCTGTCAGGTGATCTGTATGGAATGTTCATTACTGAGCGTTCTATGCCCACAGGGAGATGCTGCTTACTCGGCAGTTGGAAAAATACACTATTCCCACAATGCATCGAGGTTCACAGACAGGAAACTGTCAGGACCATGGTCATGACATCACACTGTGGGAGGGGTTTCACCACAATATCAGCCATACAGACCCCCCTGATGATCTATTCGGGAAAAGGTGAAGATTTCTCATGGGAAAGGGGGTATCAGCTACTGACTGGGATAAAGTTCAATGCTGGGTTACAGGAGGACCTAGGGCTTTCTACCCCTTAAGGACCGGCCACTTTTTTTCCATTCAGACCACTGCAGCTTTCACGGTTTATTGCTCGCTCATACAACCTACCACCTAAATGAATTTTGGCTCCTTTTCTTGTCACTAATAAAGCTTTCTTTTGGTGCTATTTGATTGCTCCTGCGATTTTTACTTTTTATTATATTCATCAAAAAAGACATGAATTTTGGCAAAAAAATGATTTTTTTAACTTTCTGTGCTGACATTTTTCAAATAAAGTAAAATTTCTGTATACATGCAGCGCGAAAAATGTGGACAAACATGTTTTTGATAAAAAAAACCCCATTCAGTGTATATTTATTGGTTTGGGTAAAAGTTATAGCGTTTACAAACTATGGTGCAAAAAGTGAATTTTCCCATTTTCAAGCATCTCTGACTTTTCTGACCCCCTGTCATGTTTCATGAGGGGCTAGAATTCCAGGATAGTATAAATACCCCCCAAATGACCCCATTTTGGAAAGAAGACATCCCAAAGTATTCACTGAGAGGCATAGTGAGTTCATAGAAGATATTATTTTTTGTCACAAGTAAGCGGAAAATGACACTTTGTGAGAAAAAAAAAAAAAAGTTTCCATTTCTTCTAACTTGCGACAAAAAAAAATGAAATCTGCCACGGACTCACCATGCCCCTCTCTGAATACCTTGAAGGGTCTACTTTCCAAAATGGGGTCATTTGTGGGGTGTGTTTACTGTCCTGACATTTTGGTGGGTGCTAAATTGTAAGCACCCCTGTAAAGCCTAAAGGTGCTCATTGGACTTTGGACCCCTTAGCGCAGTTAGGCTGCAAAAAAGTGCCACACATGTGGTATTGCCGTACTCAGGAGAAGTAGTATAATGTGTTTTGGGGTGTATTTTTACACATACCCATGCTGGGTGGGAGAAATATCTCTGTAAATGACAATTTGTTAATTTTTATAACACACAATTGTCCATTTACAGAGATCTTTCTCCCACTCAGCATGGGTATGTGTAAAAATACACCACAAAACACATTATACTACTTCTCCTGAGTACGGCGATACCACATGTGTGGCACTTTTTTGCACCCTAACTGCGCTAAAGGGCCCAAAGTCCAATGAGTACCTTTAGGATTTCACAGGTCATTTTGAGAAATTTCGTTTCAAGATTACTCCTCACGGTTTAGGGCCCCTAAAATGCCAGGGCAGTATAGGAACCCCACAAATGACCCCATTTTAGAAAGAAGACACCCCAAGGTATTCCGTTAGGAGTATGGTGAGTTCATAGAAGATTTTATTTTTTGTCAAAAGTTAGCGGAAAATGACACTTTGTGAAAAAACACAATTAAAATCAATTTCCGCTAACTTGTGACAAAAAATAAAATCTTCTATGAACTCGCCATACTACTAACGGAATACCTTGGGGCGTCTTCTTTCTAAAATGGGGTCATTTGTGGGGTTCCTATACTGCCCTGGCATTTTAGGGGCCCTAAACCGTGAGGAGTAGTCTTGAAACGAAATTTCTCAAAATGACCTGTGAAATCCTAAAGGTACTCATTGGACTTTGGGCCCTTTAGCGCAGTTAGGGTGCAAAAAAGTGCCACACATGTGGTATCGCCATACTCGGGAGAAGTAGTACAATGTGTTTTGGGGTGTATTTTTACACATACCCATGCTGGGTGGGAGAAATACCTCTGTAAATGGACAATTGTGTGTAAAAAAAATCAAAAGATTGTCATTTACAGAGGTATTTCTCCCACCCAGCATGGGTATGTGTAAAAATACACCCCAAAACACATTATACTACTTCTCCCGAGTACGGCGATACCACATGTGTGGCACTTTTTTGCACCCTAACTGCACTAAGGGGCCCAAAGTCCAATGAGTAACTTTAGGATTTCACAGGTCATTTTTGTTTCAAGACTACTCCTCGCGGTTTAGGGCCCCTAAAATGCCAGGGAAGTATAGGAACCCCACTAATGACCCCATTTTAGAAAGAAGACACCCCAAGGTATTCCGTTAGGAGTATGGTGAGTTCATATAAGTTTTTATTTTTTTGTCACAAGTTAGCGGACATTGATTTTAATAGTTTTTTTCACAAAGTGTCATTTTCCGCTAACTTGTGACAAAAAATAAAATCTTCTATGAACTCACCATACTCCGTACGGAATACCTTTGGGTGTCTTCTTTCTAGAATGGGGTCATTTGTGGGGTTCCTATACTGCCCTGGCATTTTAGGGGCCCTAAACCGTGAGGAGTAGTCTTGAAACCAAAATGACCTGTGAAATCCTAAAGGTACTCATTGGACTTTGGGCCCCTTAGCGTACTTAGGGTGTAAAAAAGTGCCACACATGTGGTACCGCCGTACTCAGGAGAAGTAGTATAATGCGTTTTGGGGTGTATTTTTACACATACCCATGCTAAGTGGGAGAAATATCTCTGTAAATGACAATTGTTTGATTTTTTTACACACAATTGTCCATTTACATAGAAATTTCTCCCACCCAGCATGGGTATGTGTAAAAATACACCCCAAAACACATTATACTACTTTTCCTGAGTACGGCGGTACAACATGTGTGACACTTTTTTGCAGCCTAGGTGCGCTAAGGGGCCCAACGTCCTATTCACAGATCATTTTGAAGCATTTGTTTTCTAGACTACTCCTCGCGGTTTAGGGGCCCTAAAATGCCAGGGCAGTATAGGAACCCCACAAGTGACCCCATTTTAGAAAGAAGACACCCCAAGGTATTCTGTTAGGTGTATGGCGAGTTCATAGAAGATTTTATTTTTTGTCACAAGTTAGTGAAAAATGACACTTTGTGAAAAAAAAACAATAAAAATTAATTTCCGCTAACTTTTGACAAAAAATAAAATCTTCTATGAACTCGTCATACACCTAACAAAATACCTTGGGGTGTCTTTTTTTCTAAAATGGGGTCACTTGTGGGGTTCCTATACCGCCCTGGCATTTTACAGGCCCAAAACCGTGAGTAGTCTGGAAACCAAATGTCTCAAAATGACTGTTCAGGGGTATAAGCATCTGCAAATTTTGATGACAGGTGGTCTATGAGGGGGCGAATTTTGTGGAACCGGTCATAAGCAGGGTGGCCTTTTAGATGACAGGTTGTATTGGGCCTGATCTGATGGATAGGAGTGCTAGGGGGGTGACAGGAGGTGATTGATGGGTGTCTCAGGGGGTGGTTAGAGGGGAAAATAGATGCAATCAATGCACTGGGGAGGTGATTGGAAGGGGGTCTGAGGGGGATCTGAGGGTTTGGCCGAGTGATCAGGAGCCCACACGGGGCAAATTGGGGCCTGATCTGATGGGTAGGTGTGCTAGGGGGTGACAGGAGGTGATTGATGGGTGTCTCAAGGTGTGATTAGAGGGGGGAATAGATGCAAGCAATGCACTGGCGAGGTGATCAGGGCTGGGGTCTGAGGGCATTCTGAGGGTGTGGGCGGGTGATTGAGTGACCTAGGGGCAGATAGGGGTCTAATCTGATAGGTAGCAGTGACAGGGGGTGATTGATGGGTAATTAGTGGGTGTTTAGGGTAGAGAATAGATGGAAACACTGCGCTTGGGTGGTGATCTGATGTCGGATCTGCGGGCGATCTATTGGTGTGGGTGGGTGATCAGTTTGCCCGCAAGGGGCAGGTTAGGGGCTGATTGATGGGTGGCAGTGACAGCGGGTGATTGATGGGTGGCAGTGACAGGGGGTGATTGATGGGTGGCAGTGACAGGGGGTGATTGATGGGTGATAGGTGATTGGCAGGTGATTGACAGGTGATCAGTGGGTTATTACAGGGAAGGACAGATGTAAATATTGCACTGGCGAATTGATAAGGGGGGGGTCTGAGGGCAATCTGAGTGTGTAGGCGGGTGATTGGGTGCCCGCAAGGGGCAGATTAGGGTCTGATCTGATGGGTAACAGTGACAGGTGGTGATAGGGGGTGATTGATGGGTAATTAGTGGGTGTTTAGAGGAGAGAATAGATGTAAACGCTGCGCTTGGGTGGTGATCTGATGTCGGATCTGCGGGCGATCTATTTGTGTGGGTGGGTGATCAGATTGCCCGCAAGGGGCAGGTTAGGGGCTGATTGTTGGGTGGCAGTGACAGGGGGTGATTGATGGGTGATAGGTGATTGGCAGGTGATTGACAGGTGATCAGTGGGTTATTACAGGGAAGGACAGATGTAATTAATGCACTGGCGAATTGATAAGGGGGGGGGGGGGTCTGAGGGCAATCTGAGCGTGTGGGCGGGAGATTGGGTGCCCGCAAGGGGCAGATTAGGGTCTGATCTGATAGGTAACAGTGACAGGTGGTGATAGGGGGTGATTGATGGGTGATTGATGGGTAATTAGTGGGTGTTTAGAGAAGATAACAGATGTAAACGATACATTTGGGAGGTAATCTGACGGCGGGTTTGCGGGCGATCTAATGGTGTGGGTGGGTGATCAGATTGCCCGCAAGGGGCAGGTTAGGGGCTGATTGATGGGTGGCAGTGACAGGGGGTGACAGGGGGTGATTGATGGGTGATAGGTGATTGGCAGGTAATTGACAGGTGATCAGTGGGTTATTACAGGGAAGAACAGATGTAATTAATGCACTGGTGAATTGATAAGGGGGGGTCAGAGGGCAATCTGAGCGTGTGGGCGGGTGATTGGGTGCCAGCAAGGGGCAGATTAGGGTCTGATCTGATAGGTAAAAGTGACAGGTGGTGATAGGGGGTGATTGATGGGTGATTGATGGGTAATTAGTGGGTGTTTAGAGGAGAGAATAGATGTAAACAATGGATTTGGGAGGTGATCTGATGTCGGATCTGCGGGCGATCTATTGGTGTGGGGGGGGGGGGTGATCAGATTGCCCGCAAGGGGCAGGTTAGGGGCTGATTGATGGGTGGCAGTGACAGGGGGTGATTGATGGGTGATTGACAGGCGATTGACAGGTGATTGACAGGTGATTGACAGGTGATCAGGGGGGATAGATGCATACAGTACATGGGGGGGGGGGTCTGGGGGGGGGGTCTGGGGAGAATCTGAGGGGTGGGGGGGTGATCAGGAGGGAGCAGTGGGCAGGGGGGGGGGGATAAAAAAAAATAGCGCTGACAGATAGTGACAGGTAGTGATTGATGGGTGATTAGGGGGGTGATTGGGTGCAAACAGGGGTCTGGGGGGTGGGCAGGGGGGGGGGTCTGATGGGTGCTGTGGGCGATCTGGGGCAGGGGGGGTAAAAAATCAGTGTGCTTGGTGCAGACTAGGGTGGCTGCAGCCTGCCCTGGTGGTCCCTCGGACACTGGGACCACCAGGGCAGGAGGCAGCCTGTATAATACACTTTGTAAACATTACAAAGTGTATTATACACTTTGTATGCGGCGATCGTCGGGTTAACATCCCGCCGGCGCTTCCGTATGGCCGGCGGGATGTTGCGGCGGGTGAGCGGCGCCAGGCGGAGGCGGAGGATCGCGTCACGGATGACGCGATCGCTCCGCCCATGCCCCTACAAGGACCGCCGCCAATTGTCAATACGGCGGTCCTTGCGGGGTGCACTTCCCGGCCGCCAATTGTACATACGGCGGTCGGGAAGTGGTTAACCACCTTAGCGGTATGGACGAGCTCAGCTCGTCCATTACCGCCAGAGGGTGCCGCTCAGGCCCTGCTGGGCCGATTTTGATGAAATAAAGAGCAGCACACGCAGCCGGCACTTTGCCAGCCACGTGTGCTGCCTGATCGCCGCCTCTCTGCGGCGATCCGCCGCGACCAGCGGCGAAAGAGGGTCCCCCCAGCCGCCTGAGCCCTGCGCAGCCGGAACAAATAGTTCCGGCCAGCGCTAAGGGCTGGATCGGAGGCGGCAGACGTCAGGACGTCGGCTGACGTCCATGACGTCACTCCGCTCGTCGCCATAGCGACGAAGTAAGCAAAACACGGAAGGCCGCTCATTGCGGCCTTCCGTGTTACTTTTGGCCGCCGGAGGCAATCAGAAGAACGCCTCCGGAGCGCCATCTAGTGGGCTTTCATGCAGCCAACTTTCAGTTGGCTGCATGAAATAGTTTTTTTTTAATTTAAAAAAAACCCTCCCGCAGCCGCCCTGGCGATCTTAATAGAACGCCAGGGTGGTTAAAGAGAATCTGTATTGTTAAAATCGCTCAAAAGTAAACATACCAGTGCGTTAGGGGACATCTCCTATTACCCTCTGTCACAATTTCGCTGCTCCTCGCCGCATTAAAAGTGGTTAAAAACAGTTTTAAAAAGTTTGTTTGTAAACAAACAAAATGGCCACCAAAACAGGAAGTAGGTTGATGTACAGTATGTCCACACATAGAAAATACATCCATACACAAGCAGGCTGTATACAGCATTCCTTTTGAATCCCAAGAGATCATTTGTGTGTTTCTTTCCCCCATGCACTGAAGTTTCAGGCTTCTCTTTTCTTCCTGCAAACAGCTTTGCCCTTGTTTGTAATTCCTCAGTATGTGAAAGCCCAGCCAGCTCAGAGGATGATTTATCCAGCTTGTAAAAGATAAGAGAGAAGAGAGAAGCTGCTCTAATACTAAATAACACACAGGCAGTGTGCATAGAGGGGCCTGGAAGGGGGAGTTCATAGCAGAACCACAACACTGAAGAACTTGGCAGCCTTCCAGACACAGGCCGACAAGTCTGACAGGGGAAAGATACATTGATTTATTACAGAGACAATGATAGTATAAAGTGCTGCAGTAAGCCAGAACACATTAGAATAGCTTTTGGAACTTGTAGGATGATAAAAAACAGGATGCAATTTTTGTTACGGAGTCTCTTTAAAGAGAACCCGAGGTGGGTTTGAAGAGTATTATCTGCATACAGAGGCTGGATCTGCCTATACAGCCCAGCCTCTGTTGCTATCCCAAACCCCCCTAAGGTCCCCCTGCACTCTGCAATCCCTCATAAATCACAGCCACGCTGCTGACAAACAGCTTGTCAGAGCTGGGTGTGTTTATCTCTATAGTGTCAGTCTGCTGCTCTCCCCGCCTCCTGCAGAACCCCAGTCCCCGCCTGCATCCCTTCCCTCCCTGCTGATTGGAGGGAAGGGACGGGGGCAGGGACCGGAGCTACGCAGGAGGCGGGGGAGCAGCTGAGACTGACACTACAGATGTAAACACAGCCTCACAGCACGGCTGTGATTTATGAGGGATTGCAGAGTGCATGGGGACCTTAGTGGGGTTTGGGATAGCAACAGAGGCTGGGCTGGATAGGCAGATCCAGCCTCTGTATGCAGATAACATTCTTTAAACACACCTCGGGTTCTCTTTAAGATGTGTTGACACCTCTGTGTAGTATGAGAGTTTACCTAATCTGTTACCTAATCTGTTCATAGTATTCAAAATCTGTTGGCCCTCATAGTACATGGAAGTGGTAACATTGTCCAATCGAGATTGGATGTGTTTATGCACCACTAACATTGGCATCCTTTCCATAGTTGTGCCAATTCTGCTCCAGATTTGCCCACTCTGGTCTTCATTGGGGATGATCCATGAATAATGTAATGCAAATAATTCTGGATTCTTATGCAGAAATTTGTATGCAAATTTATGCAGCCTGAAAATTAATCTTATTCATCCATATTCTGCATCAACTTGGAAGTATTTGCATCTCATTGACTATCCCTAGTTTTCATAAATTTGTCCCAATTTCTTTTTCTTTTTGTCCTGTCTGCTGGAGTTTTCTTGTTTTCATGTTATTTCGGTTAGCAATGGAATGCACTATGCACATGTCTTTTTTCCTTCTATTTTGTGTTGCTCAGCAGGATGGTCATTACCTCAGTGGGAATAGCAGTTAGGCCTGTATCCGATCGTACTCGCGGTTCCTACATATTATTATATTCATATGCAGCTCCCCACTGGGCCTTCCTCTGTACTTTGAGTTTCTTTTCTGTAGAAAGAAATTCCTTATCTTATAGTCGTATAAAAGCTTGTTTCTCCACGTATTACAGCAGATACCCTTTTCTTAAAGACTATGCTTTACCAAGCCCCCCTTATTGCGGGTAACGACATCTCAAGTACTCCTTAACGCAGGTATATTTGTTAGCAGTAGCCCGTCTATCTATATATGTGTGTATATATATGTGCCACCATTACTTGAAAACACCTTGACCAATTTCAACAAAACTTGGTACCTGTTCTGGGAAGCTCACGTCCCCCCCCCCCCCCCCGCCTCATTCTCTGCACACCTGGGAGGAGTTACAAACAGCCAATCAGATCTCTCACATTCACGTCAGTGGAAAAAAAATTAAAAGGCTGCCATTCTCACAGTAATCAAGCCAGAGTCCCCACACATGGCACAGTTGGTCACTTGGTGACAAAAGTTACAAATTCAGTACAAATTCAGCCAATCACATTTCAGCCATTCGTTGAAAGATTTTCCAATGGGCAAACTCTGAGTAAATACTAAAAAAAATTGTAATTTTATTCATGATGTTATTTTCACTACTGTTCTTCTTTAACTTACAGATTTGCTTTAACTAAAAGTATATAGTTACTAGCTGATTGCCCGGCGTTGCCCGGGTATGTATTTGGCTAGTGTTGGCTCTGCCCACTTTTTCTAACCCTAACACACAATTACTCAATGACCAAGTTTGTTAGCTTTGCGGTCTTTAGAATCAATAATTTGCATTGAAATGAAAAAAATCTGATTGGCTGTTTGTGGCTCCACCCCCTTTTCTAATTTTGAACCCCAGTCACCCAATGACCAACTGTGCCAGGTTTGAGGCCTGTGCCATTAACAGTGCAAGAATGGCAGCAATTAAATATTCCCCTTGTGAAGCAATAGGTGAAGTTTGATTCACTTTTGTAGGCTCCACCCACATTTCTGAATATTTAACCCAGTCACCCAGTGACCAACTGTGCAAAATTTGAGAACCCTGCCATTAACAGTGTAAGAATGGCTGCAGTATACATTTTCCCAGTGAAATTTGTATTTGTCTCCACCCACTAATGACCTGGAACTGCCCGCCCGTGTATGTATTTGACCGGTTTTGGCTCCGCCCACTTTTTCTAACCCTAATGCACGAACACTCAATGACCAAGTTTGTGAGCTTTGGGGCCTTTGGCATCAATAATTTGTATATTCCCATAGAAATTAAACAAATCAGATTGGCTGTTTGCGGCTGCGCCCCTCTCCAGCATTTGAACCCCAGTCACCCAATGACCAACTATAGCAGGTTTTGAGGCATCTGCTACAGCCCTGTTTCCCCCTCCTCCTGCCGCTTTATTGTGCGGCAGGAGGGGGGGGTGCCAGAGCGGGGGAACGGACATAATAGTTATAACTCACCTTCTTCATCCGTTCCCCCACAGTTTCAATATCTTTCCTCTCCCGGCGTCCGTTGCCTGGTAACAGCGCCCCCTGTGATGACGTACCGCATGTCATCACAGGAAGCGCTGTTACTAATGAGATAGATGCCGGGAAAGGAAGGACATTGAAGCAGCGTGGGTTCGGCGGAAGCAGGGGAGTTATTACTATTATGTCCGCTCCCCCCGCTCCTGCGCCCAACTCATGCCGCCCATACCTAACTAGCCTAAACTGCGGGTTCCTACCTAACACCTATATTGCGAGGCACCTATCTAACTAACCTAAACTACAGGAACCTACCTAACTAATCTAAACTGCAGGAACCTACCCATTTAACCTAAACTGCAGGAACCTACCTACCTAACTAACCTATACTGCGGGAACCTACCTAACTAACCTATATTGCGGGAACCTACCTAGCCAAGCTATACGCTGGGAACCTACCTAACTATCCTATACTGCCGGAACCTACCTATATAACCTAAACTTCAGGAACCTACCTATCTAACCCATACTGGGGGAACCTACCTATCGAACCCATACTGGGGGAACCTACCTATCTAACCCATACTGGGGAAACCTACCTATCGAACCTATACTGCGGGAACCTACCTATCTAAACTATACTGGGGGCACCTACCTATCGAACCCATACTGGGGGAACCTACTTATCTAACCCAAACTGGGGGAACCTACTTATCTAACCCAAACTGGGGGAACCTACCTATTGAACCTATACAGCGGGAACCTACCTATCTAACCTATACTGCGGGCACCTACCTATCTAAACTATACTGGGAGCACCTACATATCTAACCCACACTGGTGGCAACTATACGGGATACCCTATACTGGAGGCACCAACGTAGATAACCTATAAAGCAGGCACCTACCTATCTAACCTACACTGGGGGCAACTATACAGGCTACCCTATACTGGAGGCACCTACGTAGCTAACCTGTACAACCTGTACTGCGGGCACCTATGCCTGGCTCCATGGGGGGGGGGGGGGGGTCGATTTTTACACTGGGTGAAATTTAGCCTTGAAACTGCTCTGATCTGCTATTACCAGTATAAAAATGGCAGCAATTGAAATATTCCCTTTGAAAATCAACAGGTGAATTTTGATTGGCTAATATAGGCTCCACCCACTTCCCTGAATATTAATCTCAGTCACCCAGTGACCATCTTGGCAAAGTTTGAGATCCCTGCCATTAACAGTGAAGAAGGGCTGCAGTTTACATTTTCCCAGTGAAATGAAACACATCTGATTGGCTGTTTGTGGCTCTATCCCAGGCATGGGCAAACTTGGCCCTCCAGCTGTTAAGGAACTACAAGTCCCACAATGCATTTGCCTTTATGAGCCATGACTGTGGCTGTCAGACTCCTGCAATGCATTGTGGGACTTGTAGTTCCTCAACAGCTGAAGGGCCAAGTTTGCCCATGCCTGCTCTATCCCCTTTTCTGAATTTGAACCCCAGTGACCCAATGACCAACTGTACCAGGTTTGAGGCTTGTGCCATTAACAGTGCAAGAATGGCAGCAATTTTAATATTCCCTTTGAAAATCAACAGGTGAATTTCGATTGGCTTTTTTTAGGCTCCACCCACTTTTCTGTATAATAATTTGTGCCATTAACAGTGCAAGAATGGCAGCAATGTAAATATTCCCCTTGAAAATCAAAAGATGACGTTTGATTGGCTGCTGTACACAGGGCCGGCCCTAGACTTTTTGCCGCCTGAGGCAAATTTTTAAAAAATTGTCACCGCCGCCCCTCCCCCCCCCACTCGGGGGGGGCGCTCTGGGGGGCCGCCGAGCTGGAGGGGTAGCTGGCAGGACGGGGGTATTGGGCCAGCGGCGGGGAGGGGGGTCGGACCCCCCCCCTCCCTCGCCTGGGTCCCCCGTCCTCCGCTCCCCTCCAGCCTAAATAGAAGCAGCCGTATGTGTAAGAGGCACGGGCGGGGAGGACACTCACCTCTTCCCAGCGTGCGCTCCACTGACGTCACTTCCTGCAGCGTCCTGCAGGAAGTGATGTCAGTGGAAAGCACGCTGGAGCGAGGAGGAGGTGAGTGTCTCCCCGCCCGTGCCTCTTACACATACGGCTGCTTCTATTTAGGCTGGAGGGGAGCGGAGGACGGGGGACCCAGGCGAGGGAGGGGGGGGGTCCGACCCCCCTCCCCGCCGCTGGCCCAATACCCCCGTCCTGCCAGCTACCCCTCCAGCTCGGCGGGCCGGCTCCCCGCACCCACGGATGGGCGGGTGCCGCCCCTGGAAATTTGCCGCCTGAGGCAAAAGTTTCACCCCGCCTCATGAGCGGGACGTCCCTGACTGTACACTCCACTCACTTTCCTGAATATTAATCCTAGTCACCCAGTGGCCAACTGTGTCAAGTTTGAGAACCCTGCCAATAACAGAATGGCTGAAATCTAACAAATCTGATTGGCTGTTTGTGGCTCCACCGCCTTTAGTGAATTTGGTCCCCAGTCACCCAATTACTGACTGTATCAGGTTTGAGGCCTCTGCCATTAACAGTGTAAAAATGGTAGCAATGTAAATATTCCCCATGAAAATCAATTGGTGAATTTTGCTTGGCTGTTGTAGGCTCCACCCACATTTCTGAATAATAATCTCAGGCACTCAGTGGCCAATTGTGTCAAGTTTGGGAACCCTGCCATGTAAAAAAATTAAGTTTCTTGCACCGCCCACTTTTTGTAACCTTGACATATAGTCACTCAATTACCAAGTTTATCAGCTTTGGGATCCTTGGTATCAATACTTTGTATATCTGATTGGCTGTTTGTGGCTCCGCCCCTTTCTGAATTTGAACCCCAGTCACCCAGTGAC
The DNA here is from genome assembly GCF_040937935.1 of Hyperolius riggenbachi. Lineage (NCBI taxonomy): Eukaryota > Metazoa > Chordata > Amphibia > Anura > Hyperoliidae > Hyperolius > Hyperolius riggenbachi. The sequence continues at coordinate 11,881,837 of NC_090654.1, forward strand.
CAGCTGTACCAGGTTTGAGGCATCTGCTATCAACAGTATAAGAATGGTTGCAGTTTAAATATTCCCTTTGAAAATCAAAAGTTGAATTTTGATTGGCTGTTGTAGGCTCCACCCACTTTCCAAAATCTTAATCTCATTCACCCAATGACCAACTGTGCAAAGTTTGACAACCCTGCCATTAACAGTGTAAGAATGGCTGCAGTTTATATTTTATCAATTTTGTGAGCTTTCAGGTTCCTGGCATCAAAAATGTGTGAATGGAAGCAGTTTATCCAGCAAAGAAATCTGATTGGCTGTTTGTGGCCCCGCCCCTTTAGTGAATTTGGACCCCAGTCACCCAATGACTGACTGCAGCAAGTCTGAAGCCTCTGCCATAAACAGAGTAAGTATGGCAGCAGTTTAAATATTCCCCTTTAAAGGCAATAGGTGAATTTTGATTGGCTGTTGTAGGCTCCACCCACTTTCCAAAATCTTAATCTTATTCACCCAGTGACCAAGTGTGGCAAGTTTGAGAACCCTGCGATTAACAGTGTAAGAATTGCTGCAGTTTCCCATTTAAAATGAATGGCTGAATTTTGATTGGCTGTTTTATGCTCCGCCCGCTTTTCCTGCATTTGTAACCACGGTCACCAAGTGACCAACTGTGCCAAGTGTGGGGACTCTGGCTTGATTACTGTGAGAATGGCAGCCTTTTACATTTTTTCCATTGACTTGAATGGGTGAAATCTGATTTGCTGTTTGTAGCTCCGCCCAGGTGGGCAGGGGGGGGGGGGGCACGAGACCCCCAGAACATATCATCCCAGGTAGTAAGGGATCTGTATACCAAGTTTCGTTCAAATCGGTCAAGGGGTTTTCGAGTGATCACGGCACACACACACACACACGCACGCACGCACGCACGCATGCACGCACGCACGCACACACACACACACACATCCGATTTTATATATATAGATTCAAGTTGGCAAGTTTACGTACTCCCTGAGGCCAACATAAGTATGTACCTATAGGGGCGTTTCCTTTGGTTATTCTTGTAAGGACCAAGAATTCCAGGCGAGAAGAAGGAAGAGATAGTATCGTCAGGAATAGGGAGGATAAAATTATATAGATATATACTCACAAAGGTGGAGTGCAGCAAAGGCCTGCAGGGAATTCACCATCCTGTGCTCCAGGTCCTGCTGGATACTGGATGGTTGCTCTCCTGTAGCCCCGCCTGGTACTCCGGATCTTGCTGGATACTGGACAGTCGCTCTCCTGTAGTCCTGCTCGGTACTCCAGGTACTGCTGGATACTGGATGGTTGCTCTCCTGTAGTCCTGCTCGGTACTCTAGGTCCTGCTGGATACTGAATGGTCGCTCTCCTGTAGTCCTGCTCGGTACTCCAGGTGCTGCTGGACACTGGATGGTCGCTCTCCGGTAGCCCCGCTTGGTACTCCAGGTCCTGCTGGATACTGGATGGTCGGTCTCCTGTAGCCCTGCTTGGTACTCCAGGTCCTGTTGGATACTGGATGGTCGCTCTCCTGTAGCCCTGCTCGGTACTCCAGGCCCTGCTGGATACTGGATGGTCGCTCTCCTGTACTCCTGCTCGGTACTCTAGGTCCTGCTGGATACTGGATGGTCGCTCTCCTGTAGCCCTGCTTGGTACTCCAGGTCCTGCTGGATACTGGCTGCTCTCCTATAGTCCTGCTCAGTACGCCAGGTCCTGCTGGATACTGGATGGTCGCTCTCCTGTAGTAGGATAGACTTTCCAGAACAACTGCAAATCTATTACCTCTAATGGAGGTCTGACTGGTATTGGGTAGGATGGAGGCGCCCAATGTGTGTTCTATTTTAGTGTTTTAAAATATAAAAAAAAATAAAAAAATAGAGGTAATCACTAACCTCTCCAGTAGATATAGACACCAGTTCAACTGGAGAAATGTTTATTCAAAAAGCATTCTGACAACACGTTTCAGGGGTCACGGCCCGCTTCCTCAGGTCAATACAAAATGCCTTGATAGCATAGGGGATAGAGTGTATAGAGAGAGACAGAGTGTTAGAATTAGAGGCGCCTATACTCTATCCCCTATGCTATCAAGGCATTTTGTATTGACCTGAGGAAGCGGGACATGACCCCTGAAACGCGTTGTCAGATTGCTTTTTGAATAAAAACTTTTTTTTCCAGTTGAACCGGTGTCTGTATCTTCTGAAGACGTAAGCAATTACTCTTTTTTAATTTTTATTTATATTTCAAATCACTAAAATAGAACACACACTGAGAGCCTCCATCCTACCCATTATAGGTACATGCCACACAGTGGGGGCCTAGAGACTGTAGTTTCCCTGATTTCTCCAGTCTATGAGATCTAGACCAGCGTTCCCCAAAAATGTGAGAGCACAATAGAGAGGTTCCAACTGACTTTTTGGGATGTTAGAAGAGGTTTTGGGGAGGAATGTCTGGATTGTACGTTGCAGTGTAGCTACAAGTAGGCTAGGCTCATCCTTGATGCTACAGTCAGAAAACACTTCATAAGACCCACTCCGAAAAGCCGCCCCAGTGGATTGGGACATGCTCTATACATGCTACATCAAAACACGAAGATCTGAGGCGCCCTTTCAGAGGAATAGGATCCTTTGCAAAGACACGGGAGACCACCGAGGACGCTTCACAGGCCATTGAAGTAGATGAACACAGCACAGGGATTCAGGGAATAAAAAAATGTCCCTTTAATCTTCTATACAAAGCAGCCAAGAAAAGTGAGTCTCCATAGATGTGAAAGATGGTAAGTTATAGCCAGGGCTGGATTTCTGGAAAGGCAAAAAGGCCGCTGCAGCCTAAAGGGGCACCTGGACAAGAATAAGAGGTTGCTACATATGAAAGGGAGGCTGAAAATGGGGAGCAATACATGAAAATGGGAAACATGCATTGCTCAAGGGAGCTAATCAAAAAAGAAAGGGACTGATGTACATGCATGAGGGAGTGGCGCATGGAATGGGAGGGGCTGCTGCACATGGATGTTACACATGGGGAGGGGGCGTGGCACATGGGATGGGAGGGGCTTCTGTAAATGGATGTTACACATGGAAGAGGGGGCTGCACATGGAACGGAAGGGGCTTCTGTACATGAATGTTACACATGGATGAGGGCGTGGTACATGGAATGGGAGGGGCACTGCTGCACAAGAAAGGGGAGCCACAACATACTTGGCCTTGGGTAGTGTTGGGCGAACAGTGTTCGCCACTGTTCGGGTTCTGCAGAACATCACCCTGTTCGGGTGATGTTGGAGTTCGGCCGAACACCTGACGGTGCTCGGCCAAACCGTTCGGCCACATGGCCGAACTAAGAGCGCATGGCCGAACGTTCCCCGAACGTTCGGCTAGCGCTGTGATTGGCCGAACGGGTCACGTGGTTCGGGCCCGAACGCGCTCTGATTGGCCGAACGGTCACGTGGTTCGGGTAAATAAATACCCGAACCACGTCATATCTCCGCCATTTGTCTGTGGGTTTAGCTTTGGGTAGGCAGGCAGGGTAGTTCGCTCTCCAGCCACGCTAGCCAGGGTCCCCCCCAGTCATTGTGTGTCGCTGCTGGGAACAGTAGTACACCGCTCGCTCAGCCACACTATATATAGCATTGTTTACTGCCACTGTGTACCTCGCTCAGCCACGCTATATATATAGCATTGTGTTTTCTGACACTCTGTGTACACGGCTTAGCCTGACTAATATAGCATTGTGTGTACTGCCACTGTGCACCTCGCTCAGCCACGCTATATATAGCATTGTGTGTACTGCCACTGTGCACCTCGCTCAGCCACGCTATATATAGCATTGTGTGTACTGCCACTGTGCACCTCGCTTAGCCACGCTATATATATAGCATTGTGTTTTCTGACACTCTGTGTACACGGCTTAGCCTGACTAATATAGCATTGTGTGTACTGCCACTGTGCACCTCGCTCAGCCACGCTATATATAGCATTGTGTGTACTGCCACTGTGCACCTCGCTCAGCCACGCTATATATAGCATTGTGTGTACTGCCACTGTGCACCTCGCTCAGCCACGCTATATATAGCATTGTGTGTACTGCCACTGTGCACCTCGCTCAGCCACGCTATATATATAGCATTGTGTTTTCTGACACTCTGTGTACACGGCTTAGCCTGACTAATATAGCATTGTGTGTACTGCCACTGTGCACCTCGCTCAGCCACGCTATATATAGCATTGTGTGTACTGCCACTGTGCACCTCGCTCAGCCACGCTATATATAGCATTGTGTGTACTGCCACTGTGCACCTCGCTCAGCCACGCTATATATAGCATTGTGTGTACTGCCACTGTGCACCTCGCTCAGCCACGCTATATATATAGCATTGTGTTTTCTGACACTCTGTGTACACGGCTTAGCCTGACTAATATAGCATTGTGTGTACTGCCACTGTGCACCTCGCTCAGCCACGCTATATATAGCATTGTGTGTACTGCCACTGTGCACCTCGCTCAGCCACGCTATATATAGCATTGTGTGTACTGCCACTGTGCACCTCGCTCAGCCACGCTATATATAGCATTGTGTGTACTGCCACTGTGCACCTCGCTCAGCCACGCTATATATATAGCATTGTGTTTTCTGACACTCTGTGTACACGGCTTAGCCTGACTAATATAGCATTGTGTGTACTGCCACTGTGCACCTCGCTCAGCCACGCTATATATAGCATTGTGTGTACTGCCACTGTGCACCTCACTCAGCCACGCTGTATATAGCATTGTGTGTACTGCCACTGTGCACCTCGCTCAGCCACGCTATATATAGCATTGTGTTTTCTGACACTCTGTGTACACGGCTTAGCCTGACTAATATAGCATTGTGTGTACTGCCACTGTGCACCTCGCTCAGCCACGCTATATATAGCATTGTGTTTACTGCCACTCTGTGTACACCGCTCAGCCAGACTATATACTGTTGTTTACTGACACTCTGTGTACACCGCTCAGCCAGACTATATACCATTGTTTACTGACACTCTGTGTACACGGCTCAGCCTGACTATAAAGCATTGTGTGTACTGCCACTGTGCACCTCGCTCAGCCACGCTATATATAGCATTGTGTTTTCTGACACTCTGTGTACACGGCTTAGCCTGACTATATAGCATTGTGTGTACTGCCACTGTGCACCTCGCTCAGCCACGCTATATATAGCATTGTGTTTACTGCCACTCTGTGTACACCGCTCAGCCAGACTATATACCGTTGTTTACTGACACTCTGTGTACACCGCTCAGCCAGACTATATACCATTGTTTACTGACACTCTGTGTACACGGCTCAGCCTGACTATAAAGCATTGTGTGTACTGCCACTGTGCACCTCGCTCAGCCACGCTATATATAGCATTGTGTTTTCTGACACTCTGTGTACACGGCTTAGCCTGACTATATAGCATTGTGTGTACTGCCACTGTGCACCTCGCTCAGCCACGCTATATATAGCATTGTGCTTTCTGACACTCTGTGTACACGGCTTAGCCTGACTAATATAGCATTGTGTGTACTGCCACTGTGCACCTCGCTCAGCCACGCTATATATAGCATTGTGTTTTCTGACACTCTGTGTACACGGCTTAGCCAGACTATATAGCATTGTGTGTACTGCCACTCTGTGTACACCGCTCAGCCAGACTATATAGCATTGTGTTTACTTCCACTCTGTGTCTGCTGGGCCTGGGAACAGTAGTACACCGCTCACCCGCCACTGTATAGCATTGTGCTCTGTGTCGCTGCTGGGAATAGTGGTACTGTATAGCATTTCTGTACTGCCACTGTACTGCTGCCAGTCAGCGTGTACTGTAAGGATAAGTGAAATGAGGAAGAAATCCGGTGAAAGAGGAAGGGGCAAGGGAAGAGGTGTTTCCCCTGACGGTTCACGTACAGGCCACAGGGGAGCACCCAAGAAAACCCACTCAATACCGCCCATGTTGTCCAGGACAACAACCCTCACAAATCCAAAAGAACAGGACCAGATAATTACTTGGATGACCTCTCAAGCGTCCAGCAGTGGGTTAAGCAGCACCAGCACATCACGCACGAGGTCCGAGTCCTCAGCCAGTTACAAGGAGCCAGTGGGCACAAAGCTGACACAACCGGCAGCGACACCACGCACACAACTGCCAGATAACCAGTCCTATGAATTACCTCAGGACACAATGGGGTATTCGCAGGAGCTATTCCCAGCCCAACAAACTTCCACCTATGAAAGGTCAATGGAGGAACAGCCAGAAATGTTGTGCCCGGATTCACAACCATTAACTGTGGGAAATGCACCGCGCACTGAAATACAAGGCGAGTCCGAGGAGGACTCGGAAACCCAAATCCCAGAGCAAGTTGGGCAGGAGGGGTTGCAATTGCAGGAGGTCGGCCGACAAGATCTGGAAGACGACGTTGGAGTGAGCTGCGCAGAGGTTGTTCTGGGGAGCTCTACTCCACGGCGGCGGCCCCCCACAATGACATATGACGAGTTTGAGGAGATGGAAGAGGAGGGTATGGACAATGTGGACAGAGACCCAGATTTTATTTGTGAACGAGAACATCGCCGTCGTAGCAGCAGCACAGATGAGTCTGTTGAAGAACCCACTGCTGCACGAGTTCGCCTTGTGCCACAAGGTAGGCGGCGCGCAATTTCAGGCACCACAAGCGTGGAAGTTAGAGTGAGAGGCAAAAGAGGAGGAAACAGAAATCGCCAGCAAGGAGGCAGGTGCTCCAAAGTCTGGGCTTTCTTTGAAGACTGCACTGAGGATGTTACCATGGCGATTTGCAAGGTGTGCAAGACTCGCCTGAGCAGGGGGAAAAGTATTAACAACCTCTCCACCACCAGCATGAGCCGCCACATGCTATCCAAACATCCCACTCTGTGGGCAAACGCGGCAGGACAGGGTACCAGCAACACTGCCTCCCTTGGGTTCACCAGACTCACCACCAGACCCGCCTCAGCAGCAGCAGTAGCCCAGCCATTGCGTGGTTCACAACATTCACAAACATCAGACGACGCTGACACTGTCACTTTCCGGAGTAGTGCTCTTGAGGTCTCCCAGTGTTCATCAAACACAACAACCAACAGCCCTTCCGTGTGCAGCGCTACGGTTCAGTTGTCTGTGTCGGAGATGTTTGAGCGCAAGAGGAAATTGCCAGCAAATGACCCCCGGGCCGTGGCAGTAACAGCCAGCATAGCCAAGCTTCTGGCCTGCGAAATGCTGCCATATCGAGTGGTGGAGACAAACAGCTTCAAGGGCATGATGTCAGTGGCCATCCCACGTTACGTGGTTCCCAGCCGCTACCACTTTGCGCGCTCTGCAGTGCCTGAGTTGCATGAGCACGTGGTCAGCAAAATAACCCGAAGCTTGAAGAATGCCGTTGCCTGCAAGGTTCACCTCACCACTGACACCTGGACGAGTGCGTTCGGCCAGGGTCGATACATCTCCCTTACCGCGCACTGGGTGAACCTTGTGGAGCCTGGCAGCGATTCCTCACCTGCTACGGCGCGGGTGTTGCCCACGCCGCAAACAGCTGCACCGCCGTCCCTCCCACTGGATAACAACAGCAGCACCTACCTCTCTGACTCCTTCTCCTCCAACGCATCTCAAAGCTGTACCTCTTTCGGAAACGCTAACCCAGCAGCAGTAGGATCGTGGAAGCAGTGCAGCACAGCTGTTGGAATGCGTCAGCAAGCGTTGCTGAAGCTGATCTGCCTTGGGGATAAGCAGCACACAGGGGAGGAAATTTGGAGGGGAATAAAGGAACAGACGGATTTGTGGCTGGCACCGCTGGACCTGAAACCGGGCATGGTTGTGTGTGATAATGGGAGTAATCTCATTCGCGCTTTAAGGTTGGCTAAGCTGACACACATCCCTTGCCTGGCGCACGTGATGAACCTAGTAGTTCAGCGGTTCCTGAGGACATACCCAGGCGTGGCCGATCTTCTGTTGAAGGTGCGTCGAGTGGCCAAACATTGTAGAAATTCCAGTACTGCTTCGGGGGCACTCGCCAAGATGCAGGAGCGCTTCAATCTCCCCCACCATCGCTTGCTGTGTGATGTCCCTACGCGCTGGAATTCTACGCTGCACATGCTAGCACGCTTTTGTGAGCAGAAGAGTGCAGTGGTCCAGTACATGACGGCGCAGTACCGAGGCGCATCCGGACAGCTGCCAAGCTTCTGTGGATCCGATTGGGCCAACATGTTGGACCTCTGCCAAGTCCTCCAAAATTTTGAGCAATCCACGTTGCTTGTGAGCAGTGACAACTCTTCAGTCAGCATTACCATACCACTGCTGTGTTTACTGAAGAGGTCGATGTTAAAAATCAAGGAAACAGCTGTCATGATGCAACTGGGGGAATCTGAAGGAGAAAACGATCAGCGTGATGGTACCAACATCAGGCCATCCGCCTCAGGGAACGCTGGCCCCAGCAGCTATGACGAAGAAGAGGAGGAGGAACAGCTGGAGTTGGAGCAGGAATTTCATGCCACCACTGACGAGGGCCAGAGCGGTGCACGTTGGACTTCCACAATTCAACGCGAATGGTCAGCAGAAGCAGACCAGGAGGAAGGTGACGACTATGATGCATCACAACAACTATCACAACGCTCACAAGAGGATGATGAGGATTCTGGTAGGACTCTGGCACACATGGCTCAATTCATGCTAGACTGCATTGAACGTGACCCACGCATTGTGCGCATTCTGGACAACACCAATTACTGGGTTTATACCCTTCTGGATCCACGGTACAAACACAATGTTCTAAAACTGCTTGAAGAAAGAGTCAGACAGGTCAAAATGGAAGAATACCAGCAGGCCCTTGTGGAGACTTTAGAGAGGAGATTGACATCCTCCCCCTCCTCTAGCCAGTTGTACGCAGACAGACTGACTTCCGCAAACCCAGGACGACCAGGAGGGCAGCAAACAACGCAAGCCGCAGCTAGTACCCAAAAGGGAACGGTATCGGCAGTGTCCTTGGAGTGGGAAAATTTTCTGACACCCATGCAGCAGCAGCCCACTGAACAGCAAGCGTGCAGATCCACCTCCAACACCGATCGCCTGGAGAAGATGGTCAAGGACTACATGTCAGATGACGTAGCTGTGTCGAACAATCCATCTGCACCCTTCAACTATTGGGTATCGAAGCTAGACACCTGGCACGAACTGGCAATGTACGCAATAGAGGTGCTGGCTTGCCCGGCAGCCAGCGTTATGTCGGAACGCTGTTTCAGTGCTGCCGGAGGCATCGTCACAGATCGGCGTATCCGCCTCTCTACAGAAAATGCAGACCGTCTGACTCAAATTAAAATGAATCAATCCTGGATTGGAAATTAGTGATGCTCAAATACCCCTTTTTAAAATTCGAGTTTGGTCGAATTCGAATAGTAAATTATTCGAGGTCAGTCGAATATTCGAGTCGAATAATTTTTACTATTCGATTCGACCTCGGACTTCGAGCTCACTATTCGAGTCGGTATTCGAGCTCACTATTCGAGCTGACTATTCGAATTGGCCTTAAATAGCTTCCAACACTTGTTTTGAGGGTGAATGATGCAAGAAACATCTTTTTTTCCAAGTAACAACAGCAAGTGATTATGTGGGGATGTTCCTTTAAAAAAAAATGTGGAAAGAGAAGTTGTGTCCTAAATTTTGTTCAGTAGTGTTACTGTATATACTTGTTCTTCTTCTTCTTTATCTTTCTTCTTCTTCTTCTAGATCTTCTTCTTCTATATCTTCTTCTTCTTCTTCTTCTTCTTCATCTTCTTCTTCTTCTTCATCACCATCTTCTTCTTCTTCTTCTTCATCATCTTCTTCTTCTTCTTCTTCATCATCTTCTTCTTCTTCTTCATCATCTTCTTCTTCTTCTTCATCATCTTCTTCTTCTTCTTCTTCTTCATCATCTTCTTCTTCATCTTCTTCATCTTCTTCTTCATCTTCATCTTCTTCTTCTTCTTCATCTTCATCTTCTTCATCTTCTTCTTCTTCATCTTCTTCTTCATCTTCTTCTTCTTCTTCTTCTTCATCTTCTTCTTCTTCATCTTCTTCTTCTTCTTCTTCTTCATCTTCTTCTTCTTCATCTTCTTCTTCTTCATCTTCTTCATCTTCTTCTTCTTCTTCTTCATCTTCTTCTTCTTCATCTTCTTCTTCTTCATCTTCTTCATCTTCTTCTTCTTTTTCATCTTCTTCTTCATCATCTTCTTCATCTTCTTCTTCATCTTCTTCTTCTTCATCTTCTTCATCTTCTTCTTCTTTATCTTCTTCTTCTTTTTCATCTTCTTCTTCATCATCTTCACGTATTTCTCTTTTCAATTTTTTTTTAAAGAAATGCAGCTATTTTTGAGCGTAACAAATAGCTGGTGGGCGCACGCATGTTGGAAGCGCCATTGTATGTGCTCCCTGGCAGTGGAAACACAAAGACAGCAGGAGGTAAATTCAGCAGCAGGAGGAGGAGGATGAGTGTGTGGCAGCAGGCAGTCAATGAGGCAGGCAGCTCGCCGTGACATAATAGCCCTGGTACCTAGCGGTGATACCAGGGCTGTAAATAAACACAACAGGAGGTCCCAGACAGCGGTCGTGCAGCCCACATTGTGTCCAATACACAACTGGGACAACACAGTTTTCAACCCGGGCACCTCAGAAAAATTAAACCTTTTTTTTTTTTTTTAATGGTTTGTTTGGTTTTGGTTTTGCAACCAATATAGCTATTGTTTGACGTAATAGCTGGTGGCAGAGTGGCAGCAGAAGGTAATTCTGTGTACCCTGGCAGTGGGAAACACAGACAGACAGCAACAGCAGCAGGAGGAATGGAGGAGTAATGTGAGCAGCTATTGTTTGACGTAATAGCTGGTGGCAGAGTGGCAGCAGAAGGTAAATCATCTGTGTAGTGTACCCTGGCAGTGGGAAACACAGACAGACAGCAGCAGCAGCAGCAGGAGGAGGTATGGAGGAGCAGTGTGAGTGTGGCAGCAGGTAGGCAGCGTGACATAATAGCCCTGGTACCTAGCGGTGATACCAGGGCTGTAAATAAACACAACAGGAGGTCCCAGACAGCGGTCGTGCAGCCCACATTGTGTCCAATACACAACTGGGACAACACAGTTTTCAACCCGGGCACCTCAGAAAAATTAAACCTTTTTTTTTTTTTAATGGTTTGTTTGGTTTTGGTTTTGCAACCAATATAGCTATTGTTTGACGTAATAGCTGGTGGAAGAGTGGCAGCAGAAGGTAATTCTGTGTACCCTGGCAGTGGGAAACACAGACAGACAGCAACAGCAGCAGGAGGAATGGAGGAGTAATGTGAGCAGCTATTGTTTGACGTAATAGCTGGTGGCAGAGTGGCAGCAGAAGGTAAATCATCTGTGTAGTGTACCCTGGCAGTGGGAAACACAGACAGACAGCAGCAGCAGCAGCAGGAGGAGGTATGGAGGAGCAGTGTGAGTGTGGCAGCAGGTAGGCAGCGTGACATAATAGCCCTGGTACCTAGCGGTGATACCAGGGCTGTAAATAAACACAACAGGAGGTCCCAGACAGCGGTCGTGCAGCCCACATTGTGTCCAATACACAACTGGGACAACACAGTTTTCAACCCGGGCACCTCAGAAAAATTAAACCTTTTTTTTTTTTTTTAATGGTTTTTTGGTTTTTGGTTTTACAACCAATATAGCTATTGTTTGACGTAATAGCTGGTGGCAGAGTGGCAGCAGAAGAAGGTAATTCTGTGTACCCTGGCAGTGGGAAACACAGACAGACAGCAGCAGCAGGAGGAGGAATGGAGGAGTAGGCGAGCAGCTATTGTTTGACGTAATAGCTGGTGGCAGAGTGGCAGCAGAAGGTAAATCATCTGTGTACCCTGGCAGTGGGAAACACAGACAGACAGCAGCAGCAGCAGCAGGAGGAGGTATGGAGGAGCAGTGTGAGTGTGGCAGCAGGTAGGCAGCGTGACATAATAGCCCTGGTACCTAGCGGTGATACCAGGGCTGTAAATAAACACAACAGGAGGTCCCAGACAGCGGTCGTGCAGCCCACATTGTGTCCAATACACAACTGGGACAACACAGTTTTCAACCCGGGCACCTCAGAAAAATTAAACCTTTTTTTTTTTTAATGGTTTTTTGGTTTTTGGTTTTACAACCAATATAGCTATTGTTTGACGTAATAGCTGGTGGCAGAGTGGCAGCAGAAGAAGGTAATTCTGTGTACCCTGGCAGTGGGAAACACAGACAGACAGCAGAAGGGCAGTACACAGCAGCCCACTGTAGGTGTAAAATGTGTGGCTGCAGGCGACGTAATAGTCAAAGTGAACCAGGCTGGCTTAGTGAGCAGGAGCCAGGAGGTGGTAAAGGGTGGTAAGGCACATTAACGATGGTTCCGGCAGCCAGTTCATGTCCCCCTCTCGCCGACAACAGGGGCCAGGAACTCGCCTTCCACCCACGCCTGGTTCATCTTGAGAAACGTCAGTCTGTCCACAGACTTGTGAGACAGACGTGAGCGTTTCTCGGTGACCACGCCACCAGCTGCACTGAAGCAGCGCTCGGACAGCACGCTGGAAGGGGGGCAGGACAGCACTTCCAGGGCGTACTGCGCCAGCTCGCTCCAGATCTCCATGCGCTTGACCCAATACTCCATGGGATCAACAGGGGCATCGCTGTCAAGCCCGCTGTACGACCCCATGTAGTCAGCCACCATGCGGGTCAGGCGCTGGCTGTGACCGGAGGAGGATGCTGCTGCATGCATCTCCTCTCTAGTCACTGCTGCCGGAGCCTCTACAGTCCTGTAGAGCTCGTGGCTGAGAGACAGCAGGTCTGTGGGGCGCTTGCTGCTGCTGGATGCAGGCACCTGCTGCTGCCTCTGTGCTGGCTGCTGGACAGTGGGGGTGGAAGGCTGGGGGAAGGCTTCCTCCAAGCGCTCAACAAGGGCCTGCTGCAAGCTCCTTATTTGTTGCGCTGGGTCTCCTCCTGCAGGCGGCAGGAACTGGCTCAACTTCCCCTTGAGGCGTGGGTCCAACATCATGCTGATCCAGATCTCCTCCCTCTGCTTCATCTGGATCACCCTGGGGTCCCTGCGCAGGCACATCAGCATGTGCGCTGCCATTGGGAAGAGGCGGGCCACGTCTGCTGGCACATCGACGTCAGTGCTGTCCTCATCCTCCTCCTCTGCCGCCTCATCCTCTCTCCACCCCCGCACCAACTCAGCTGCGCTGTGCTGATCCCCCTCATCAGCAGCCAGGTCAGGGACCTCCACCAAGTCCTCCTCCTCCTCCCCCTCATAGGTGGACTGCGCAGCTGGTTGCCGCTCCTGCTGGTCCAAGGCTGCCGCTCCCTGTTCCAGCAAAGCATCGAGGGCCCTGTTCAGCAGAGAAACCAGGGGCACCCACTCGCAGACCATAGCATGGTCCCTGCTCACCATGTTTGTGGCCTGCAGGAAGGGAGCCAGCACAAAGCACACCTGCTGCATGTGCCTCCAGTCATCATCGGGGACGATGGACGGGATGTTGCTGGTCTTGTCCCTTCTCTGAGCTGCGGAAACAGTGGCCAGGGCAAGGTACTGTTTGACAGCGTGCCTCTGTTCAACCAGACGCTCCAACATCGCCAGGGTGGAGTTCCAGCGAGTCGGAACGTCAAGGATCAGCCGATGGCGTGGCAGATCCAGCTCCTTTTGCACGTCTTCCAGGCTCGCACAGGCTGCAGCCGAGCGCCGGAAGTGACGCACAACATTCCTTGCCGTTTCCAGCAGTTCGCCCATCCCCTGGTAGGTGCGCAGGAACTTCTGCACCACCAGGTTCAGCACGTGGGCAAGACAGGGGATGTGGGTCAGGTTTCCCCTGTCTATTGCGGCAACCAGATTGGCCCCATTGTCGGCCACCACCTCTCCGACTCTGAGGCCTCTGGGGGTCAGCCAAATCCTCTCCTGCTCCTGGAGTTTGGCCAACACATGGGTTGCCGTCAGCTTGGTCTTCCCAAGGCTGACCAAGTGCAGCAGCGCTTGGCAGTGGCGGGCCTTCACGCTGCTGCTGAGGCGGGGGGTTTGGCCAGGTGTGCCGGAGGATGGCAGAGGATCGGAGGAACCTGCTGCAGTTCCCCTGACCCTGCGGGGTGGCACCACCCACTGTGTTGCTGCTGCTGCTGTGCCCGCTGCTGCTCTCCCATCCTCACCCCCTTCCACCAAGCTGACCCAGTGGACAGTGAAGGACAGGTAGCGGCCTGTCCCGAAGCGGCTGCTCCAGGAGTCCATGGTGACGTGGACCCTTTCACCAACCGCGTGCTCCAGCCCTCGCTCCACATTGGCCATCACAAAGCGGTGCAGTGCAGGAATGGCCTTGCGGGCAAAGAAGTGTCTGCTGGGGAGCTGCCAGTCTGGGGCTGCGCAAGCAAGCAGCGCACGAATGTCGCTCCCCTCCTGCACGAGCGTGTACGGCAGGAGTTGGGAGCACATGGCCCGTGCCAGCAAGCCGTTCAGCTGCCGCACGCGACGGCTGCTGGGAGGCAGAGCCCTAACCACCCCCTGGAAGGACTCGCTCAAAAGGCTCTGGCGTGGCCTTTTGCTGACACGGGAATCAGCAGACACAGCAGAGGAGGCCACTGAGGACTGGCTGCCAGAACAGGCCTCAGTGTCGGCGCCAAGAGTTGCAGAGGGGGGAGGAGCAGTGCGTTTCCGCACTCCTGCTGGTGCTGCTGGAGGAGCAGGAGGGCGGGTGGCTGCTGTTGCTGCTGCTGCTGCTGAAGGCTGTGCAGTGATGGGTGTGGTGCCACTGCCAGCACCAGATGCCTTCAGCCTCTGGAACTCCTCATGCTGGTGGAAATGTTTAGCCGCAAGGTGGTTGATGAGCGAGCTGGTGCAGAACTTTAAGGGGTCTGCACCTCTGCTCAACTTCCGCTGACAGTGGTTGCAAGTGGCGTACTTGCTGTACACAGTGGGCATGGTGAAATATCGCCAGATTGGTGACTTAAACATCCCCCTACGGCATGGAAGCGCTGCTGCCTGTCTCCCTGTGGTGGTTGGGGGGGGGGGCTTGGGGGGCTTGGGTGCGGCTGGTGGTGGTACTGGCAGATGCTGCTGCTGCTGCTGCTGAGCCTGAGACACCAGCAGGCTGTGGGACCTGCCTACTGCTGCTGCCAATGCTTGCAATGATGCGCCTCCTTGCAAGGCCCACAAGAGCATCCTCCTCCTCCTCCTCAGAGCTGCTGAGGACGACATCCCCTGGAGGTGGTGGCACCCAGTCTCTGTCTGTCACCGGGTCATCATCATCCTCCCCCTCCTGAAACATGTCCTGCTGGGATGAGGACCCCCCAAACTCCTCTCCTGATGCATGGATGGGCTGCTTGACTGTCGCCACAGTCTTGCTGTCCAATCCCTCATCCCCCAAAGTGCCCATCAGCATCTCCTCCTCAAGATCGCCAACAACAGCAGACAATTTACTCATGATGCCTGGGGTCAAAAGACTGCTGAATGACAGGTCGGTGAGTGACAGTGAACTGGCCTCCTCCCCAGACCCTGCTGGGCGGCTGCTGCGAACAGGGGTGGTGGTGGTGGTGGTGGTGAGGGTGGAGGCCTCGGATGCAGAGCTGATGGCGGGCTGCTCATCCTCTGTCATGAGTTGCACCACAGTGTCTGCATCCTTTTCCTCAATGGGACGTTTCCGACCCAGCTGGAGGAAAATGGGAGCAGGTGCTACACGCTGCTGCTGCTGTGTCTCTGCAGCGTGAGTTGCAGATGCTCCTGCTGGGCGGCGCCCAAGGCGTCCACGGCCAGTGGCTATGGGAGGAATGTTAGCCACTGACGCTGCTGCTGCTGCTGCGGAACTGTGCATGGTGGCGCGCCCGCGGCCGCGGCTTGCCACAATGCTGCTCCCTCTCCTCCTGATTCCCTTGCTGCCCTTCCCCTTGCCCAAACCGCGCTGGCTGCCACTTCCAGACATCTTCAATGTTTTGGGCGTATAGAGAAAAGTTTTTTAAAAGGGCGGCTGAAAAGTGGGGTACTTTAATGGAGTGGGTTGGTTGGTGAGGTGACTGAGTGAGTGTCCCCTAGTACAGTAAGTAAGTAGTAACAGTCAGGAAGTACAACTAGCAGTTACAATAATCAGTAGTAATCACAAGTAAATTTAGTGTGTGTACACTCAGACAGTGAGTGCACGCACGCAGGAGCTAGTAGCCTATGGACAGTGACTGAGTGTCCTAGACTCCTAGTACAGTAAGAGTAAGTAGTAACAGTAAGTAGAACTAACTAATTACGATAATCAATCAGCGATCAGAAGGAAATAGAGTGTGTGTTGTGTGTGTACACTCAGACAGTGAGTGCACGCACGCAGGAGCTAGTAGCCTATGAACACAGTGACTGAGTGTCCTAGACTCCTAGTACAGTAAGAGTAAGTAGTAACAGTAAGTAGAACTAACTAATTACAATAATCAATCAGCGATCAGAAGGAAATGGAGTGTGGGTGTGTGTACACTCAGACAGTGAGTGCACGCACGCAGGAGCTAGTAGCCTATGAACACAGTGACTGAGTGTCCTAGACTCCTAGTACAGTAAGAGTAAGTAGTAACAGTAAGTAGAACTAACTAATTACAATAATCAATCAGCGATCAGAAGGAAATGGAGTGTGGGTGTGTGTACACTCAGACAGTGAGTGCACGCACGCAGGAGCTAGTAGCCTATGAACACAGTGACTGAGTGTCCTAGACTCCTAGTACAGTAAGAGTAAGTAGTAACAGTAAGTAGAACTAACTAATTACAATAATCAATCAGCGATCAGAAGGAAATGGAGTGTGGGTGTGTGTACACTCAGACAGTGAGTGCACGCACGCAGGAGCTAGTAGCCTATGAACACAGTGACTGAGTGTCCTAGACTCCTAGTACAGTAAGAGTAAGTAGTAACAGTAAGTAGAACTAACTAATTACAATAATCAATCAGCGATCAGAAGGAAATGGAGTGTGGGTGTGTGTACACTCAGACAGTGAGTGCACGCACGCAGGAGCTAGAAGCCTATGAACACAGTGACTGAGTGTCCTAGACTCCTAGTACAGTAAGAGTAAGTAGTAACAGTAAGTAGAACTAACTAATTACAATAATCAATCAGCGATCAGAAGGAAATAGAGTGTGGGTGGTGTGTGTACACTCAGACAGTGAGTGACCGCACGCAGGAGCTAGTAGCCTATGGACAGTGACTGAGTGTCCTAGACTCCTAGTACAGTAAGAGTAAGTAGTAACAGTAAGTAGAACTAACTAATTACAATAATCAATCAGCGATCAGAAGGAAATAGAGTGTGGGTGGTGTGTGTACACTCAGACAGTGAGTGACCGCACGCAGGAGCTAGTAGCCTATGAACACAGTGACTGAGTGTCCTAGACTCCTAGTACAGTAAGAGTAAGTAGTAACAGTAAGTAGAACTAACTAATTACAATAATCAATCAGCGATCAGAAGGAAATAGAGTGTGGGTGGTGTGTGTACACTCAGACAGTGAGTGACCGCACGCAGGAGCTAGTAGCCTATGGACAGTGACTGAGTGTCCTAGACTCCTAGTACAGTAAGAGTAAGTAGTAACAGTAAGTAGAACTAACTAATTACAATAATCAATCAGCGATCAGAAGGAAATGGAGTGTGGGTGTGTGTACACTCAGACAGTGAGTGCACGCACACAGGAGCTAGTAGCCTATGAACACAGTGACTGAGTGTCCTAGACTCCTAGTACAGTAAGAGTAAGTAGTAACAGTAAGTAGAACTAACTAATTACAATAATCAATCAGCGATCAGAAGGAAATGGAGTGTGGGTGGTGTGTGTACACTCAGACAGTGAGTGACCGCACGCAGGAGCTAGTAGCCTATGAACACAGTGACTGAGTGTCCTAGACTCCTAGTACAGTAAGAGTAAGTAGTAACAGTAAGTAGAACTAACTAATTACAATAATCAATCAGCGATCAGAAGGAAATAGAGTGTGGGTGTGTGTACACTCAGACAGTGAGTGCACGCACGCAGGAGCTAGAAGCCTATGAACACAGTGACTGAGTGTCCTAGACTCCTAGTACAGTAAGAGTAAGTAGTAACAGTAAGTAGAACTAACTAATTACAATAATCAATCAGCGATCTGAAGGAAATAGAGTGTGGGTGGTGTGTGTACACTCAGACAGTGAGTGACCGCACGCAGGAGCTAGTAGCCTATGGACAGTGACTGAGTGTCCTTGACTCCTAGTACAGTAAGAGTAAGTAGTAACAGTAAGTAGAACTAACTAATTACAATAATCAATCAGCGATCAGAAGGAAATGGAGTGTGGGTGTGTGTACACTCAGACAGTGAGTGCACGCACGCAGGAGCTAGTAGCCTATGAACACAGTGACTGAGTGTCCTAGACTCCTAGTACAGTAAGAGTAAGTAGTAACAGTAAGTAGAACTAACTAATTACAATAATCAATCAGCGATCAGAAGGAAATAGAGTGTGGGTGGTGTGTGTACACTCAGACAGTGAGTGACCGCACGCAGGAGCTAGTAGCCTATGAACACAGTGACTGAGTGTCCTAGACTCCTAGTACAGTAAGAGTAAGTAGTAACAGTAAGTAGAACTAACTAATTACAATAATCAATCAGCGAACAGAAGGAAATGGAGTGTGGGTGTGTGTACACTCAGACAGTGAGTGCACGCACGCAGGAGCTAGTAGCCTATGAACACAGTGACTGAGTAACCTAGACTCCTAGTACAGTAAGAGTAAGTAGTAACAGTAAGTAGAACTAACTAATTACAATAATCAATCAGCGATCAGAAGGAAATGGAGTGTGGGTGTGTGTACACTCAGACAGTGAGTGCACGCACGCAGGAGCTAGAAGCCTATGAACGCAGTGACTGAGTGTCCTAGACTCCTAGTACAGTAAGAGTAAGTAGTAACAGTAAGTAGAACTAACTAATTACAATAATCAATCAGCGATCAGAAGGAAATAGAGTGTGGGTGGTGTGTGTACACTCAGACAGTGAGTGACCGCACGCAGGAGCTAGTAGCCTATGGACAGTGACTGAGTGTCCTAGACTCCTAGTACAGTAAGAGTAAGTATTAACAGTAAGTACAACTAACTAATTACGATAATCAATCAGCGATCAGAAGGAAATGGAGTGTGGGTGTGTGTACACTCAGACAGTGAGTGCACGCACGCAGGAGCTAGTAGCCTATGAACACAGTGACTGAGTGTCCTAGACTCCTAGTACAGTAAGAGTAAGTAGTAACAGTAAGTAGAACTAACTAATTACGATAATCAATCAGCGATCAGAAGGAAATGGAGTGTGGGTGTGTGTACACTCAGACAGTGAGTGCACGCACGCAGGAGCTAGAAGCCTATGAACACAGTGACTGAGTGTCCTAGACTCCTAGTACAGTAAGAGTAAGTAGTAACAGTAAGTAGAACTAACTAATTACAATAATCAATCAGCGATCAGAAGGAAATAGAGTGTGGGTGGTGTGTGTACACTCAGACAGTGAGTGACCGCACGCAGGAGCTAGTAGCCTATGGACAGTGACTGAGTGTCCTAGACTCCTAGTACAGTAAGAGTAAGTAGTAACAGTAAGTAGAACTAACTAATTACAATAATCAATCAGCGATCAGAAGGAAATGGAGTGTGGGTGTGTGTACACTCAGACAGTGAGTGCACGCACGCAGGAGCCAGTAGCCTATGAACACAGTGACTGAGTGTCCTAGACTCCTAGTACAGTAAGAGTAAGTAGTAACAGTAAGTAGAACTAACTAATTACAATAATCAATCAGCGATCAGAAGGAAATAGAGTGTGGGTGGTGTGTGTACACTCAGACAGTGAGTGACCGTACGCAGGAGCTAGTAGCCTATGAACACAGTGACTGAGTGTCCTAGACTCCTAGTACAGTAAGAGTAAGTAGTAACAGTAAGTAGAACTAACTAATTACAATAATCAATCAGCGAACAGAAGGAAATGGAGTGTGGGTGTGTGTACACTCAGACAGTGAGTGCACGCACGCAGGAGCTAGTAGCCTATGAACACAGTGACTGAGTAACCTAGACTCCTAGTACAGTAAGAGTAAGTAGTAACAGTAAGTAGAACTAACTAATTACAATAATCAATCAGCGATCAGAAGGAAATGGAGTGTGGGTGTGTGTACACTCAGACAGTGAGTGCACGCACGCAGGAGCTAGAAGCCTATGAACGCAGTGACTGAGTGTCCTAGACTCCTAGTACAGTAAGAGTAAGTAGTAACAGTAAGTAGAACTAACTAATTACAATAATCAATCAGCGATCAGAAGGAAATAGAGTGTGGGTGGTGTGTGTACACTCAGACAGTGAGTGACCGCACGCAGGAGCTAGTAGCCTATGGACAGTGACTGAGTGTCCTAGACTCCTAGTACAGTAAGAGTAAGTATTAACAGTAAGTACAACTAACTAATTACGATAATCAATCAGCGATCAGAAGGAAATGGAGTGTGGGTGTGTGTACACTCAGACAGTGAGTGCACGCACGCAGGAGCTAGTAGCCTATGAACACAGTGACTGAGTGTCCTAGACTCCTAGTACAGTAAGAGTAAGTAGTAACAGTAAGTAGAACTAACTAATTACGATAATCAATCAGCGATCAGAAGGAAATGGAGTGTGGGTGTGTGTACACTCTGACAGTGAGTGCACGCACGCAGGAGCTAGTAGCCTATGGACAGTGACTGAGTGTCCTAGACTCCTAGTACAGTAAGAGTAAGTAGTAACAGTAAGTACAACTAACTAATTACGATAATCAATCAGCGATCAGAAGGAAATAGAGTGTGTGTTGTGAGTGTACACTCAGACAGTGAGTGCAGTGCGCACACGCAGGAGCTAATAGCCTATATGAACAGTGACAGTGAGTGTCCCTACGGGTACAGTAAGAGTAAGTAGTAAGTAAGTACAACTAAATAACAATAATCTATCAGTAATCAGAAGGAAATAGAGTGTGTGTACACACAGACAGTGAGTGAGTGCACACACGCAGGAGCTAGCTAGTAGCCTATAAACAGTGACAGTCAGTGAGTGTCCTACTCCTAGTACAGTATAACTACAATACTATTAGTAAAGGACACAGAGGCGGGACAAGGTCCTCCAGCACCCAAGGCTGAGACACCAAAGTGCGCCCCTCCACCCCTCCCACCCCAGCTGTCACTCACTGATTGCTGTTAGACTAAGAGGCGCCACAGGGCCCACAACCTCCCCAACGCCTTAATATCTAGTTATCTGGCTTGCAGTCACTGCTATGTATCCCCTTTTCTTATTTCTGTCTGCTTCCAAGCAATTATGAATGACAGCTGAATGAATTGTGCGCCCCCTCCTACACTGCGCCCTGAGGCTGGAGCCTCTCCAGCCTATGCCTCGGCCCGGCCCTGAAAGGACAGCAGAAATACTGGTATAGATGAGAGAAATAAACAGAGGACAGCTGCCCACAGAGGCAAGGCACCCCTGAGGCCTAAACCTGTAAGCTTGCAGCAGCTGCCTGTCTCTAATGTAACACACAAGCTACTAACTAAAATACAATGTCTATCTAACTAACAACAATATAGGTGTATATGGCAGGTGTAGGTGAGCAAAAACGCTAGGTAAATGATCACAATAGAGCACTTGCTAAGCCAAAGCACAAAGGAGCAACTCTCTCTCTGTACAAGTCTCAGGCAAGCATGGAGAAACGGAACATGGCGGCCGCTATTTATAGGGTAGGGGCTGGCCAGGGTCCCCCTCTGTGATTGGCTGCCGTCAGAGGGCCTGGGAGCCCTCTGATTGGCTCTAAGGACATCAATCTGGGCTATGACGCTATTCGAGCTCGGTACCGAGCTCGAATAGCGCCGGGTTGCTCGAATAGCTCGAATAGTGAATGGGCTATTCGAGTGTACTCGGATAGCCCATTCGAATAGCTCCAGCTATTCGGAGCTAGAATACCGAGCTCGAATAGCTGAAAAAGAGCTCGAATATTCGAGCTACTCGAATATTCGAGCTCTGCTGAGCACCACTGTTGGAAATGACTACGCAACACTCCAGGACCCCAACCAAGTAACATGACCAATGAACATCTGGGATGGTGTAGCGTTTCCGGTCCCTGTTTATTGAACCTCTCATCTGTATTACATTTATGACTGCATGGCGGCAAAAAGCATTGCTGCTATATCCGCACGCTTTTTGTCCTCATGCAAGGCCTGGGTTGTTGTGTCTCAAAAACCGTGGCCTTCTCCTCCTGCACCTGCTCCTGTTCCATCACGTCTGCTGCTGCTGGGTTAGCGTTGCCGCGTGGTCCCTGTTTATTGAACCACTTATCTTTATTACATTTATGACTGCATGGCGGTACAAAGCATGCTATCCGCACGCTTCTTGCCCTCATGCAAGGCCTGGGTTGTTGTGTCTCACAAAGCGTGGCCTTCTCCTCCTGCGCCTCCTCCTGTTCCATCACGTCTGCTGCTGCTGGGTTAGCGTTGCCGCGTGGTCCCTGTTTATTGAACCACTTATCTTTATTACATTTATGACTGCATGGCGGTACAAAGCATGCTATCCGCACGCTTCTTGCCCTCATGCAAGGCCTGGGTTGTTGTGTCTCACAAAGCGTGGCCTTCTCCTCCTGCGCCTCCTCCTGTTCCATCACGTCTGCTGCTGCTGGGTTAGCGTTGCCGCGTAGTCCCTGTTTATTGAACCACTTATCTTTATTACATTTATGACTGCATGGCGGTACAAAGCATGCTATCCGCACGCTTCTTGCCCTCATGCAAGGCCTGGGTTGTTGTGTCTCACAAAGCGTGGCCTTCTCCTCCTGCGCCTCCTCCTGTTCCATCACGTCTGCTGCTGCTGGGTTAGCGTTGCCGCGTGGTCCCTGTTTATTGAACCACTTATCTTTATTACATTTATGACTGCATGGCGGTACAAAGCATGCTATCCGCACGCTTCTTGCCCTCATGCAAGGCCTGGGTTGTTGTGTCTCACAAAGCGTGGCCTTCTCCTCCTGCGCCTCCTCCTGTTCCATCACGTCTGCTGCTGCTGGGTTAGCGTTGCCGCGTGGTCCCTGTTTATTGAACCACTTATCTTTATTACATTTATGACTGCATGGCGGTAAAAAGCATGCTATCCGCACGCTTTTTGTCCTCATGCAAGGCCTGGGTTGTTGTGTCTCACAAAGCGTGGCCTTCTCCTCCTGCGCCTCCTCCTGTTCCATCACGTGTGCTGCTGCTGCTGCTGCTGGGTTAGCGTTGCCGGTCCTTGTTTATGGAACCTCTTATCTTTATTACATTTATGACTGCATGGCGGTACAAAGCATGCTATCCGCACGCTTCTTGCCCTCATGCAAGGCCTGGGTTGTTGTGTCTCACAAAGCGTGGCCTTCTCCTCCTGCGCCTCCTCCTGTTCCATCACGTCTGCTGCTGCTGGGTTAGTGTTGCCGCGTGGTCCCTGTTTATTGAACCACTTATCTTTATTACATTTATGACTGCATGGCGGTACAAAGCATGCTATCCGCACGCTTCTTGCCCTCATGCAAGGCCTGGGTTGTTGTGTCTCACAAAGCGTGGCCTTCTCCTCCTGCGCCTCCTCCTGTTCCATCACGTCTGCTGCTGCTGGGTTAGCGTTGCCGCGTGGTCCCTGTTTATTGAACCACTTATCTTTATTACATTTATGACTGCATGGCGGTACAAAGCATGCTATCCGCACGCTTCTTGCCCTCATGCAAGGCCTGGGTTGTTGTGTCTCACAAAGCGTGGCCTTCTCCTCCTGCGCCTCCTCCTGTTCCATCACGTCTGCTGCTGCTGGGTTAGCGTTGCCGCGTGGTCCCTGTTTATTGAACCACTTATCTTTATTACATTTATGACTGCATGGCGGTACAAAGCATGCTATCCGCACGCTTCTTGCCCTCATGCAAGGCCTGGGTTGTTGTGTCTCACAAAGCGTGGCCTTCTCCTCCTGCGCCTCCTCCTGTTCCATCACGTCTGCTGCTGCTGGGTTAGCGTTGCCGCGTGGTCCCTGTTTATTGAACCACTTATCTTTATTACATTTATGACTGCATGGCGGTAAAAAGCATGCTATCCGCACGCTTTTTGTCCTCATGCAAGGCCTGGGTTGTTGTGTCTCACAAAGCGTGGCCTTCTCCTCCTGCGCCTCCTCCTGTTCCATCACGTGTGCTGCTGCTGGGTTAGCGTTGCCGCGTGGTCCCTGTTTATTGAACCACTTATCTTTATTACATTTATGACTGCATGGCGGTACAAAGCATGCTATCCGCACGCTTCTTGCCCTCATGCAAGGCCTGGGTTGTTGTGTCTCACAAAGCGTGGCCTTCTCCTCCTGCGCCTCCTCCTGTTCCATCACGTCTGCTGCTGCTGGGTTAGCGTTGCCGCGTGGTCCCTGTTTATTGAACCACTTATCTTTATTACATTTATGACTGCATGGCGGTAAAAAGCATGCTATCCGCACGCTTTTTGTCCTCATGCAAGGCCTGGGTTGTTGTGTCTCACAAAGCGTGGCCTTCTCCTCCTGCGCCTCCTCCTGTTCCATCACGTGTGCTGCTGCTGCTGCTGCTGGGTTAGCGTTGCCGGTCCTTGTTTATGGAACCTCTTATCTTTATTACATTTATGACTGCATGGCGGTACAAAGCATGCTATCCGCACGCTTCTTGCCCTCATGCAAGGCCGGGGTTGTTGTGTCTCACAAAGCGTGGCCTTCTCCTCCTGCGCCTCCTCCTGTTCCATCACGTGTGCTGCTGCTGGGTTAGCGTTACCGGTCCCTTTTCCTGGAACCTCTTATATGTATTACATTTATGACTGCATGCCGACAAAAAACATGTTACCTGTGCAAAGAAAACAGACATTTCCCGCATTTAAAAGACAGTTTTCCCTTTGAAACTTTAAAATCGATTTTCTCAAAAACTATAAGCTCTTTTTGCTAATTTTTTTTTCCTCTTGTACCCACTCCCAAGGTGCACATACCCTGTAAATTTGGGGTATGTAGCATGTAAGGAGGCTTTACAAACCACAAAAGTTCGGGTCCCCATTGACTTCCATTATGTTCGGAGTTCGGGTCGAACACCCGAACATCGCGGCCATGTTCGGCCTGTTCGGCCCGAACCCGAACATCTAGATGTTCGCCCAACACTAGCCTTGGGGCACAAAAAGTATAAATCCAGCCTTGGTTATTGCCCAATATAAAGCATATTAGCAGAAGCTATAGAGATGGCCCGAACCTGCGATTTTAGGTTCACAAACTTCCACGAAAGGTTCGGTTTGCGCAAACTTTCGCGAACTGCATTAGACTTCAATGGGGAGGCGAACTTTGGAAATTATAAACATTTATGCTGGCCACAAAAGTGATGGAAAAGATGTTTCAAGGGGTCTAACACCTGGAGGGGGGCATGGCGGAGTGGGATACATGCCCAAAGTCCCGGGGAAAAATCTGGATTGTAAGCAAAGCAGCGTGCTGGACTGGTGCGCACCATGACCAGAGTGCAGGCCGTGGCAGTTTTCAAGCCCATATGGTCACCGGGCTGAGGTAGCTCAATGATAGAACAACAGTGACTGTCAGGTAGGTATATGCAGTGATGGGTATTATAATGTGCACCTGTCACACACAGACAGGTACCGATCAGGCACAGTGACACTGCGCTCACGTAGGTAGGCGGGTGCACTGTGAACAACAGGTAGGTATATGCAGTGATGGGTAAAGTGCACCTGTCACACACACAGGTAGTCACTGAATGTGCTGAGCCTGGCAGTGGCACACACACAGTATGAATTACCAAGGCTGTCTATGCAACACAAGTGTCAGTGGGACACACACACAAAAAATTGGTTCACAAGAACAAGATTAGCTCTCAAAAGAGTCTGCAGCAGCTTTCCCTTCTCTAATTACTGCAGACACACAAGTGAGTCCAATGCCTGATGCTGCCTGCCTTTTATGGGGGGGGGGGGGGGGAGGCTCCAGGAGGGAGTGTAGCCTGATTGGCTACAATGTGCCTGCTGACTGTGATGTAGAGGTTCAAAGTTGACCCTCATGGTGCACTATGGGGGCGAACCGACCTTCCGCAAAAGTTCGCCTTCGCGGGTGAACGCGAACCACCGAAGTTCGCCAGGAACCGTTCGCCGGCGAACCGTTCGGGCCATCTCTAATAACCACGCCCACCTCTAGTACAGTTTAGCATATAAATGAGCAGAGCTCATAGTTCAGTCCATAGCCAGTAGAGGGTGAGGTGTTTTTAATTTCCTTTCTCCCATTTAGTTGACCATCAGGGCCGGAGCTACCATTGGAAAAAATGGGTAATTGCCCCAGGGCCCCAGAGCCTGTTGGGGCCCCCAAGGTGTCCCTCCTCCCCATCTTAACTGTTGTTCCTCAGGGACTCTGCAGAGTCTTTGGCAGAGAAGCATCTCATCTGTGCAGGCGGGCAGGTGAGACACTACACTGATATAGACACTGCATATATAGGCCTTGCATGAGGGCAAGAAGCGTGCGGATAGCATGCTTTGTACCGCCATGCCGTCATAAATGTAATAAAGATAAGAGGTTCCATAAACAAGGACCGGCAACGCTAACCCAGCAGCAGCAGCAGCAGCACACGTGATGGAACAGGAGGAGGCGCAGGAGGAGAAGGCCACGCTTTGTGAGACACAACAACCCAGGCCTTGCATGAGGACAAAAAGCGTGCGGATAGAGAGGTGCCAAGCGTACACTGGACCTGCGCAAGTGTAATACTCCTACTGTTGAATGCCTGATGAAGCGGGATTGTGCCCGTGAAACGCGTTGCGATACTGTCTTTGGAGTATGTGAATAAATTGTATGTTCCTTAACTGACGCATCAAGTCCATTTTTGAGTGGCTGGTCCACCACCGCCACCCGAATGTTTTAAACTTTTTAGACATCTTTTATCCTACTGGCGCCTCTGCACATCGTTTAGTCAAGATTTCCACCCTGGGTGGAAGGGTGATATACCCTCTTTCTTCCTTCAGAGAGCGACTTCTTAATCCTGAGTGGGGACAGGTTTAATCTCCCCACCTGCCTATACAGTGGTTACCTGAGCGGTAACCCACGTTTGTGAGTATAATACTTACTTGTCATATTCATTCCAGTTGGTTCTAACATACTACACCATATTGGGCTCTCGGTTTCTCTCCTTTTACTTTCGTGGAAGTTTGTGAACCTAAAATCGCAGGTTCGGGCCATCTCTATAGCTTCTGCTAATATGCTTTATATTGGGCAATAACCAAGGCTGGATTTATACTTTTTGTGCCCCAAGGCTAGTGTTGGGCGAACATCTAGATGTTCGGGTTCGGGCCGAACAGGCCGAACATGGCCGCGATGTTCGGGTGTTCGACCCGAACTCCGAACATAATGGAAGTCAATGGGGACCCGAACTTTTGTGGTTTGTAAAGCCTCCTTACATGCTACATACCCCAAATTTACAGGGTATGTGCACCTTGGGAGTGGGTACAAGAGGAAAAAAAAAATTAGCAAAAAGAGCTTATAGTTTTTGAGAAAATCGATTTTAAAGTTTCAAAGGGAAAACTGTCTTTTAAATGCGGGAAATGTCTGTTTTCTTTGCACAGGTAACATGTTTTTTGTCGGCATGCAGTCATAAATGTAATACATATAAGAGGTTCCAGGAAAAGGGACCGGTAACGCTAACCCAGCAGCAGCACACGTGATGGAACAGGAGGAGGCGCAGGAGGAGAAGGCCACGCTTTGTGAGACACAACAACCCCGGCCTTGCATGAGGGCAAGAAGCGTGCGGATAGCATGCTTTGTATAGCTCAGCTATATAGCTCAGAGCTCTGTCGGGTGCGTGCGGGTGCGGCGGTGGCGGCGAGTGACGTCGGGTGCGGTGGTGTTACAAAGTAACAAAGTTGTTACATTGTAATAACTTTGTTACATTGTAACTGATTAGTATATTTCCGAGGATATTGCGTGGGAACTGGCTTTTAAAGGGACAGGTAAGTATTAATGGTTAATTAAGAATATTAAAGGACTTTTTTCGTGGTTATGTTTTTTGTTCAATTAAAATACTTTTTCTATGTGTTTGTGTGTTTATTTACTTTTAACTCTTAAAGGAAATGGGTAAGGGGTACAAGTACCTCTATACTCATTTCTCCTGGGAGGGGGGGGGTGGGCATCTGGGGGACCCCTTTTTAAAGGGGACTCCCAGATGCCACCATGAACCTCCCCCCCAGGAAATCGCGGCCTCCACCTCCACCGCCCATCGGAGGTGGAGAAGAGCCCCTTGTCCTTGGATTGGACAAGGGCTCGGAGGGGGAGGGGAAAGCTTGGCTGCCCCTCCCCTTCCGAGACCCCCCAATCCATGGACCATGCGGGCTGGTATAGTCAGGGTGCGGAGCCCCACGCGGCCGGTGCTCCGCATTCTGGCTATCCCAGTCTGCATGGGGGACAAGGGG
This sequence comes from Hyperolius riggenbachi, assembly GCF_040937935.1. Classification (NCBI taxonomy): domain Eukaryota; kingdom Metazoa; phylum Chordata; class Amphibia; order Anura; family Hyperoliidae; genus Hyperolius; species Hyperolius riggenbachi. The sequence continues at coordinate 11,910,224 of NC_090654.1, forward strand.
TTAAAGAGGTCTGGGAGGGGGGACCCCACGTCGTTTTTTTTTAATATTTCCCACACTCAGAACGAAGTAAGTAAAACTCTTCCCACTTGGGGGAATCTATGAAAATAAAACACTATTGTTACCTGTGCAAAAAAAACTGACATTTTCCGCATTTAAAAGACATTTTTGCCCTTGAAACTTAAAAATCGATTTTCTCAAAAACTATAAGGTCTTTTTGAAAAAAAAATTTTTCCTCTTATTCCCACTGATCCCCTTAATATACCCTGTGAATTTGGTGTTTCTAAATTTTAAGCAGGCTTTGCTATTAACCGTTAAAGTCGGCGGGTTTTTTAAATGTATATATTTTTCCTTTGAAACTTTAACATCGATTTTCTCAAAAACTATAAGGTCTTTTTGAAAAAAAATTTTTTCCTCTTATTCCTTCTGATCTCCTTAATATATTCTCCAAATTTGAGGCTCTTAGCACTTAAGGGGGCTTTGTTATTAACCCTTAAAGTCGGCGGCTACCTAACATTGATCCATGCGTCAACTTTTCCGCTTGGCAGCATGACCTTACGCATTAATTGCTAGTAGGAATTTACGCGTAAGCCTATAACGTAACAACCTGAATTACGGTATTCTTACGCGTAATTGCGTAAGGGCAATGCGTAATTACAGACATGTACCGAAATTGAATGTCTATGCCGTAAGCGTAATTTCGTAATGCGTAATAGCGTAAAATTACGCGTAATGATCCGTAAGCGTAGCTTTTTCCATTACGACCAGCACTGCAGCAGCCAGCTCAGGGACCCAGGAGGGAAATTTGGCAGCAACAAAGGGCCCTTAATGATGCTTTTTGGTCGAGGGGTGTCTGTTGGGGGGGCCCCAGGCTAATTTTGCCCTAGGGCCCAATTGCTACTTGAACCCGCCCTGTTGACCATTGGGCTTTTGGCATAGTTCCCACTAGAATGCTGATAAAAAAGTACCATTTTTGCCTGGTTAGAGTAGGACTCACCAGATTGGGGACACTTTGGCGCAGTTGGTGAGCTTAAACGCGTTAAAGCGTAACCAAGAGCCCCTGTCACTGCTTTCCTGTTGTGTGCTGCAGCTGTATTTATATATTTCTTATGGAGTCTGGGGATCTCCAGGCTGCGTGCATGCTTTGCATAGAATTGCATATAATTTGGTTTGTGCTGCTCATCCCCTGGTATTTATATACAGTACACAAGGCTTGATTCACTAACCGGCACTAAGTGTTAGCGCCGGAGTGAAAAGCCACTTAGTGTCCGAAATGTAGCTTTGTGCGCATGAATAACAGCGCAAACCTACATCGCCCACAAGACCACCCACATTGCGCATAGCGCGGCTGGACAGTGATAGTGCGCGGTGCGATGTTATCGTCCCACCCGCTGCCCTGTAGCGCATCAATGCTCTGTTTCGGGGGGGGGGGGGGGGGGGGGAGTCACCCGATGCGCTCTTTTCAGGGCAGCGGGTGCAACAATGACGTTGCTCCGCACACTATTACTGTCCAGCCGCGCTGCGCACGATGTGGGTGGTCCTGTGGGCACAAATCACCTAACGCTGTGGTTTGCACCCATAAACTATTAAGTCCTCCTAACCGGCTTAGCGCCGGTTAGTGAATGGAGGCCACAGTATATATGACTGGTGGGGCCGTAGTATGGCAGCCTCGGCTCTTGACTTTCGGACATTATCCTAATTTCCCCCCATCCTTCATTTCCTATCATCTCCTGTCAGAGTGGAGCACGCAGTCACACGCTGGATGGCCGGACGGGACAATTAAATCTCGCAGCACGAGTGGCAGATGTGTTTTGTAGCATCTGGCAGAGAATGTCCCAGAGGATAGAGTCAGCAGAGAATAGAGCTGTCACCTCCGATGAAGAGATACTTGAGGAATACTTACCCTTCCTATCCTAGGCATGCTCAGAACAGGCTGAGTGCTCTCTGCTGCTGCATCAATAGCTTTCAAAAACAAGAAATACTCCAAAAAAGGCAACAAAACAGTTTGGGGAACGGAACAATGCGTTATACAACCAACACAAACACTAATCTACGCTGCTAGATTTAGTCTTATTGCAGCTCTTGGTAAGACATTACTGTGGGTGATGACTGAGCAGGAATCTCACATAATCAGCAGATTACACTCATTCATCACTACTGAGGGTACTTTCAGAACATTAATCAGGTTTTAGGAAGGCTGGAACCAAGAAAACTCACTAAATGAACTCTAGTCAGGTATTTTATCATATCACAGCATGTGTTAAAGGACACCCGAGGGGAAAATAAACAATTGTATCTATCCTCCTTCTCCTAAAAAAAAAATAATTCTTAAGACATCCCTTAGTTTGATTTAATATTGAAATCTACATTTTAAGTTTTTACTGTTTGATTGTATTTGCTCAATGACACATTCATTGAAGTATGCCAGAGCTAAAATCCTAAAATCTATGAACTATTGACCCTTTTTATCTCTTTCCCACTCTCAGAAGCCATTTTCTGCTAGGGAAGTGTTTTCTGGTTGGAATTTCTTATCAGTGATGGTCACACTGTAGTCTGATCTAGTCCTGACACTCAGGCCTGCTGCACACCAAGCAGTTTTTGCAGCGAACCGCAAACCGCTTCCGCCAGTGAAAACGCTTGGCTAATGTATTTCAATGGGATGGTGCACACCAGCGGTTTGAGGTTTTTAGCAAACCGCAAACGTGCCTCCTGCTGCACGTTTGCGGTTTGCAGAAGTGTTTCTGCCTCAATGTTAAAGTATAGGAAAAGCTCAAACCACTCTGAAAAACGATAGAGGCGAGCGGTTTTCCAGGCGTTTTTGTTACAGAAGCTGTTCAGTAACAGCTTTACTGTAACAATATTTGTAATCTGCTACACAAAAACGCTCCCAAAAACGCTAGGCATGTTTAGAAAACCTCTCTATCATGCCTAGAATCGCTCTGAAATCTGCTCCAAAAACCGCTAGCGTTTTGAGGATCAGCGAACGGTCTTGGTGAGCACTGTGCCTCAGACAGGAACTGCCACTTACATACCTGATGTTTAACGCTTTCAGGCAGAGAAAGAAAAAAAGAACATAGCCTAGTTATTTGTGTGCTAGGCACTGTACATACACATGTCTATCTCATCATGTCACATGTCACCTCGGGTATCCTTTAAATACAGTACTAGTATCTCCTAAGTAATATCAGCCACTGCAGAGTAGTGTTGGGTTGAGTGAGGTGTGATGGAATGTGGTGGAGTGGATGAGTGGGGTGAGGTTGAGTGGTGTAGAATGGAGTGAGAAAGAACAGACTGAGGTGAGATGGAGTAGTGTAGGGTTGAGTGAGGTGTGATGGAATGGGGTGGAGTTGGGTTACGTGGAGTGGATGAGTGGAGTGAGGTTGAGTGGTGTAGAATGGAGTGAGACAGAACAGACTGAGGTGAGATGGAGTAGTGTAGGGTTGAGTGAGGTGTGATGGAATGGGGTGGAGTTGGGTGACGTGGAGTGGATGAGTGGGGTGAGGTTGAGTGGTGTAGAATGGAGTGAGTCGGAATAGATTGAGGTAAGATGGAGTGAGGTGGGATAGAGTGTGCTGTGAAGGAGTGGAGTGGGTTGGAGTGGAGTAGTGTTTGGTTGAGTGAGGTGTGATGGAATGTGGTGGAGTTGGGTTACGTGGAGTGGATGGGTGGGGTGAGGTTGTGTGATGTAGAATGGAGTGAGTCGGAATAGATTGAGGTAAGATGGAGTTGAGTGAGATGGGCCATATAAGAATTCCCTCCAGGACTCGCTGGACAATCCTGGTTTATCATATAATAACAATATAAATCTCTCCAAACAAAAAATGTACCTCTAGAAAAATCCATTTCCAGCTTGTTTATCGCGTGTATAAGAAGCTGAACCCGCGGGAATCTGTACCACTGCTGAGCATGATTAGTGTGTGACTGAATGAATGATTGATTATTTGTTATTAACATTTTGCCTCAAGCCACCAGCAGTCATGTATGTATGAGCTCCTAATGTGCAAGTGCAGAAATAACGTGTCACTCAGATTTCATTACAATCATCTGGCGACGTATTACGGGTAATTAACAGATACTCTACAACAGCCAACCGGATCTCAGCAGTAGGAGTTTCGCTTCTACAACACAAAGCTGAAATTATTTAAAAAAAAAAAAAGCAGTAAAGCTCATGTATATTTGGCAGAAAGAATTTCCCATTCACAAGTGACTGGCTGATTGGTACTGTGCCTACAAAGAATTGTAGAGCAGTTGTCAAAATGTCATCATAGCCAGGTAGTCATTCAATTCAGTATGAGTGTACAAGGTCATTTGATGTAGGTGAATTTGGCCTGAACGCACAACAAGCAAGGCATTGCTGATGCATTCTACTATTTGTTTCTGTCAGCCCCCTATCCCCAACAGAACCCCCTTAAAAGGATTCTTAAAGGGGCACTATGGCGAAAAATTGTAAAATTTAAAATATGTTCAAACATATACAAATAAGAAGTACATTTTTTTCCAGAGTAAAATGAGCCATAAATTACCTTTCTCCTATGTTGCTGTTGTTGTCGAAATCTGACAGAAGTGACAGATTTTGGACTAGTCCATCTCTTCATAGGGGATTCTCAGGGATTTATTTATTTTCAAAAGCACTTAGTGAATGGCAGTTGCTCTGTCCACCTGCAAAAAACTGTGTAGCGAGCACGGAAGCTGACCAGCATTATTGTTTAAATCCTTTTTAAAGAATATCTTTATAAAGAATAAAAGCCTTGCTAAGAATCCCCCATGAAGAGATGAACTAGTCTAAAACCTGTCACTTCTGTCAGATTTCTACTACCTACTGTAAGTGGCAGCAACATAGGAGAAAAGTAATTTATGGCTCATTTTACTCTGCAAAAAACGTACCTCTTATTTTTCTATGTTTGCACATATTTAAAATTGTACAATGTTTTGCCATAGTGCCCCCTTAAGCCTAGGAAAAAATGTTTTTTACTCACCTGGGGCTTCTACCAGCCCCCTGCAGCCGTCCCATGCCCTCGCAGTCTCTCTTGGATCCTCCGCTCCCCCACCGTAATTTCGGCCGACAGGCTTACTGCGCCTGCGCAGGCCTAGCCACGCGTCTCCTTCTTCGCGTTCCTGTCTGCAATAGCGTTATTGTAGATGAGACTGCAAAGAAGACTACGCCAGACCTATCGGGCCTGCCGGCAAATCAAAAGTAGCTGGTGGCAGGGGATAGGAGAATCCTAGCGAGACTGCGAGGGCACAGGACAGCTGCAGGGGGGCTGGTAGAAGCCCCAGGTAAGTAAAACTGATTTCATTTTCTCGGCTTATAGGGACTCAGAGACAACATACAGTACAGCTCCGATACTTACCAGGGCTTCCTCCCGCCCTATAAACGTGTTTAAGTCCCACGCCGTCCTCCCACGGTCTGACGCTCAGCCAGAGGCGTAGCTAGGGTTTTCAGCGCCCGGGGACAAAGACTATTAATGCGCCTCCTAAGGTGAAGGGTCGTGACCAAATGTGGGCGTGGTTATGGGTGCTCCACATTTGGTCACGCCCCTTCAAATGTACATGGAGGTTAGCAGGCTCACGCTCACCCACCCTCCCTCAGTATGTACCTTCCAGCATGTTCCAAGACAAATTCAGCAATCACGAGCAAACATGAGGCCCCCAACATGACCAACTCAGCAATCATGAGGCCCCCAACAAGAAAAATGTAGCAATCCTGAGGCCCCCAACAAGACAAATTCAGCAATCATGAGGCCCCTAACAAGACAAATTCAGCAATCATGAGGCCCCTAACAAGACAAATTCAGCGATCTTGAGGCCCCCAACAAATCATGAGGCCCCCAACAAGACAAATTCAGTAACCATGAGGCTCCCAACAAGACAAATTCAGCAGTCATGAGGCACATAAATTGACAGCATTTCACATAAATAGGCAGAATGCCCCCTTAATATGTAGACACCTCTCACCTGGCAGCAGTTCCCCAAAATACACTAAATCTGACAGCAGTGCTTCCCCAAAAATAGGTAGCCCCAGGTCTATAGGTGTCCCCAGAATAGGTGGCCAGCAGTATAGATGTCCCCAGAACAGGTAGCCAGGGGTAGAGATGTCCACAGAACAGGTAGCCAGGGGTATATGAGCCCAGTATATGTAGGCAGGGGTATGTGCCCCCAGTATATGTAGCCAGAGGTATATGTGCCCAGTATATGTAGCCAGGGGTATATGTGCCCAGTATATATAGTCAGGGGTATATGTGCCCAGTATATATAGCCAGGGGTATATGTGCCCATTATATGTAGCCAGGGGTATATGTGCCCAGTATATGTAGTCAGGGTTATATGTGCCCAGTATATGTAGCCAGGGGTATAATATGTGCCCCTTATATATAGTCAGGGGTATATGTGCCCAGTATATGTAGCCAGGGGTATATATGCCCAGTATATGTAGCCAGGGGTATATGTGCCCAGTATATGTAGCCAGGGGTATATATGCCCAGTATATGTAGCCAGGGGTATACCTACCCAGTATATGTAGTTAGGGGTATATGTGCCCAGTATATGTAGGCAGGGGTATATGTACCCAGAGTAGGTAGCCAGGGGTATATGTGCTCAGTATATGTAGTTAGGAGTATATGTGCCCAGTATATGTAGGCAGGGGTATATGTGCCCAGAGTAGGTATCCAGGGGTATATGTGCCCAGAGTAGGTAGCCAGGGGTGTATGCCCAGTATATGTAGTTAGGGGTATATGTGCCCAATATATGTAGGCAGGGGTTATGTGCCCAGAGTAGGTAGCCAGGGGTATATGCCCAGTATATGTAGTTAGGAGTATATGTGCCCAGTATATGTAGGCAGGGGTATATGTGCCCAGAGTAGGTAGCCAGGGGTATATGTGCCCAGAGTAGGTAGCCAGGGGTATATGCCCAGTATATGTAGTTAGGGGTATATGTGCCCAATATATGTAGGCAGGGGTATATGCCCAGTATATGTAGTTAGGAGTATATGTGCCCAGTATATGTAGGCAGGGGTATATGTGCCCAGAGTAGGTAGCCAGGGGTATATGTGCCCAGAGTAGGTTGCCAGGGGTATATGCCCAGTATATGTAGTTAGGGGTATATGTGCCCAGTATATGTAGGCAGGGGTATATGTGCCCAGAGTAGGTAGCCAGGGGTATATGTGCCCAGAGTAGGTAGCCAGGGGTATATTCCCAGTATATGTAGTTAGGGGTATATGTGCCCAATATATGTAGGCAGGGGTATATGTGCCCAGAGTAGGTAGCCAGGGGTATATGCCCAGTATATGTAGTTAGGGGTATATGTGCCCAATATATGTAGCCAGGGGTATATGCCCAGTATATGTAGTTAGGGTTATATGTGCCCAATATATGTAGGCAGGGGTATATATGCCCAGTATATGTAGCCAGGGGTATATGTGCCCAGAGTAGGTAGCCAGGGGGTATATGTGCCCAGGATATGTAGTTAGGGGTATATGTGCCCAATATATGTAGGCAGGGGTATATATGCCCAGTATATGTAGCCAGGGGTATATGTGCCCAGAGTAGGTAGCCAGGGGTATATGCCCAGTATATGTAGTTAGGGGTATATGTGCCCAATATATGTAGGCAGGGGTATATGTGTCCAGAGTAGGTAGCCAGGTCAGGTGTCCCCCTCCCCAGCAGGAGGGGAGCAGCGCAGGGAAGAGGAAGAGCTGCTCTCCCTTCCTCGCTGTCCCCTCCAATGTCCGGGTGGCTGGCAGCGGCGGGCGGAACTTACCTCCGTCTCTCGCAGCGCCGGATGGATCTGCCACTACTCTGGTCTAGCAGCGGCAGCGCACACGAACTTCCGGCCGGCGCTGGAGCGAGACGGAGGTGAGTTCCGCCCGCCACTGCCAGCCACCCGGACATTGGAGGGGACAGCGAGGGAGGGAGAGCTGGCCCCCCTTCCCCACCATCCGCACAGCTCTCCCTCTTCTCTGCGCTGCTACCCACCGCAAAAAAAAAAAACAAAAACAAAAAACCCCGAAGCGCAGCTGGGCGCCCTTGGGGACCAGGCGCCCCGGGGCACTTGTCCTACCCCGACCCCCCCTAGCTCCGCGCCTGCGCTCAGCCGCAGTGAGCTCCATTACGAGGCTCAGTGACGTCATTCTGGGTCTACTACGGGAGGTAGACCCTGACTGGCATTGACTGAGGCTCGTAATGGAGATCACCGTGGCTGAACGGCAGACCACAGGAGGACGGCGTGGGACTTAAACGTGTTCATGGGGCGGAAGGAAGCCCCGGGTAAGTATCAGTGTATGTCATCTCTGAGTCTGTTTAAGTGTCCCTTTAAAAATACATTCTCTATTTGGGAGTATGGGAAACAGTTTTGGGCACCACACTATAGAAAGGACTTTGACCTTCCAGAATGGGTACAGTTGGCTAGTCAGTAAGCCAGCACCTATTCAGCAGGAGACCTTGGGCAAGTCTCCCTAACACTGCTACTGCCTATAGAGTGTTTCCTAGTGGCTGCAGCTTTGGCACTTTGAGTCCCCCAGGAGAAAAGCGCGATATAAATATTCTGTGTTTGTTTGTGATTGTAATTAGAGGGATGGAAGATCTCTCACTTACCATAGGATGGACAATCTGGGCTTATTCAGCCTGGAAAAGAGGGACTGAGAGGGGACCTGATTATTAACATGTATGAATACATTAGAGGGCAACACAAAGGCTTGGCCGATGAGCTTATTACGCCAAATCACCAGGGTATGTAAACTTTTGATCGGGGTCATTTGGGCAGTTTGTGTAGTGATTATGATTTAAAAAGATTAAACGCAGTTGTTTGATAATAAATGGATTTATCCAACCACTAACTATGGGTGAAGGAAAAGTTTGTGTGCCATCATTCATATTCTATGAAAAATGGTTAAGAAGTCATAAATTCTTCCAGAGAGGTATGTAAACTTATGAGTAGGGCTGCTCAAATCCGGATTCGGGAGAAACCTGGATAGTTGCTATCCGGATATCTCCCAGTAAAGCTGTGCGGGGCGGGCGTCAAGCTTACCTGTCTGACGTCTTCTTCGTCCGTCTCTGGCGCCTCCCACAATGCGGTCCAATCCAGCGTCACTTGATTATACACTTCCTCCTTCAACCCGGAAGGAGGAAGTGTTTGTAGTCACGTGACCGCCGCGTGGACCGCATCGTGGGAGGCGCCAGGGACGGACGAAGAAGAAGTCAGACAGTAAGCTTGACCCCCCCCCCGCCCACCCCGCACAGGTTTACTGAGAGATATCCGTATAGCAACTATCCGGGATTCTCCCGGATCAGCCCTACTTATGAGTACAACTGTATGTAAAAATGTTTTTTCTCGTGTCATTGACTTCAATGCATCTGGTGAAATTTTCACATGAATGCCCATACATTTACACACTTATAATTATCTAGCCAAAAATAAGTTCAAAATACTTTAGTGAACACAGTGAAAGTAATTTCACAAGCTTGCCACAATTATGCTAAATCAAGATTACATGCAAAATCGTAATTACGATCAAGAAAGATTGTAATTCTGAAAATTATGTGAAGTTTCACGAAAGCAAAATTATCCATTACCATCGACACTGTTGCCCATCTGGGCCCTGATTCACCAAAGTGCAGTAAGATTTTCAGGTACATACGTAAGGGAGAAGCATGTGTGATATATAGCATTCTGCTCAATGCGTTACCCTGGCAACACATGCGGCACTGATGGATTAACATGATGTGGTGGCCCCCCCTGGTGCTAGTAACAGTAAAATTTCCATGCAGTACATGCGCACTGCAATCTTACTGCACTTTAGTAAATCAGGGTCACAATGCTTTACAAGGAGCTATAAACTAGCCATAGGTTCGTATTTTTGTGATTTTTATGTTTGAAATTTTACTTTGCGATTTTTCTGTGAACATCAACGATGCTAATTGACACGGAAATCCATCTAGCTTTCTTCAAAATCCTACGCAATTTTTCATGCGAACCACAAGTTTGACTTGCCCATCGCAAAACGCACATCACACTTCAGAAAGGCAGACCTGGCAACCTAATTTTAAACCCCCCCATGACGGTATGATAATTTCCAGATTTTAGGGTCTTTTTAATAGGTTTCAGGCCCTAAAACCAGGAACTAATCATGCCACCAGAGTCTCTGCAGCAGCTCCTGCTCTCACTCACCTCCCTGGGCTCCAGCGCTGCAATTTCACCTCCATCCTCCGGGTGGCGCTATAACTCTTTGGAGAGATCAATGACTGCAATCTCACCAGAGTGATTCAGAGCCTCGGAGGACAGGAAAGAGAATGACTACCGACGTCTGGATCCCCCGGGAGGTGAGTAAAAACGCCCGCTGCGTGCTATACTTTGCATAGAGCTCCTGGCGGCTAGTCCGAGCTACACTCGGGATTACCGCCAGGGAGGTTAAACGGTGACATTTTGCAGATTGATTTGCGCTATATTTGTGACCTCTGCCTTAGCTTAGACAAATGTTACTGTATGGGTGGCATGTGACCTGGGAGAGCCAGTGGGCGGTCCGGTCCATGGAAATGGGTTTACAAGGAACGGGTTTAAAAACATCAATAGGAACGTCGTGCGCATACGCCTGAAGAGTTTCATTAGCTATTAAACTAGTCGAGTGATGCATGAATGTTGGAATCAGAGGTGTGGCAGCCTACAGTGGAAGGTGGGCGGTATTGCAGTGCAAGCTCAGCAAGCCAGTTGCAGGGGTGTATCTGGGTAATATAGAGCCTATGGCAAACACTGAAATTGCCCCCCCCCCCCCCCAGTCAGAGCCCTCTTCCCCTCTAAAAACAGCTTCCTTTCCTGCATAAGTGTGTTATGGTTGCTGTGTTTTGGCTCAGGATATTGCTGAAGTTACTTTTTTCTTCTTATTCCCTCTCTACTCTTACTTATCCTAGCTCTACATACATAAATTAAGTAGCCATGTTCCCCATATAACAGAATTCATCTGATCTGAGTGATGGGGAGGCACAGGGGCAGGCATGGCAGCGTAGCACAGGAGGAGATGTGGCGCCCATGTTGTTGTGGCGCCCATGGCATGAGCCATGCCTGCACCCCTCTAGATACGCCTCTGGCCAGGTGGCCACCTCCAGGGTGGAGTCCTTTGAAACTCTATGCAATATTACCTGTTGGAGCATGTGAGTTTGCATTTTGATATTATATTATTTTAAGTTTTAAGATGGTTTTGCACTGTGGGAGGAGCCCCTGTGTCCTTCATTTGAGGTGTAAGGGGCTCATGAGATCCGTATAGAGCAGAGACAAGAGACAGAGTGTGCTGACTAAGGCAGGGGCTGCCTAGATGACCCGAGCGCACTGTTGACCCATCTAATATAGGGTCTAGGAAAAGGGTGAGTGCACCTTTTATAGGGTGAGGTGGCGGTTTACACTATCAAGTCACAACGATTTCCCTTGCCTTAAAGCGGACCTGAACTCCTGACCAGGACAGAAGGAAAACAGATAAATGCACTCTGTATGTATTCAGAGAATTTAGCCTGTCTAATGTCCCCTCATCTGTGACTAATCACAACTGTAATTTGATCTCTCAGCTGTTCAGCTGACTGCCATTGCAGAAATCTCATTTGTAAACACAGTGGGCTCGATTCAAAAAGCGGTGCTAACCTAGTTAACATGCCTAAAGGCTTTGGGCGCGCTAACTAGGGTGCTAAGTAGTTAGCAAAGCTTCAACAAATTGCGCGCAAAGTTGTGCGTGCAAGACTTTACATGCGTTAAACTTTATGCGCGTAAAACGTTGCACCGTTCGCGCTCTAAACATAATATGTGTATTTAGCACGCGAACAGTGCGACGTTTCGCGCGCACCGCGAAACTTTGCGCACGAAAAGTTTTACGCGCGTAGTCGTAAAACTTTGCGCGTGATGCTTTTTCACGTGCCATTTAGCGTGCGAAAAGCTCTTTTATGCGTGCTAAGGGGCTTTTCACAGGCGTGCTAACACTTAGCACCCCTTTGTGAATCAAGCCCAGTATGTTAATAATATGTCTGCTTCCATGAAAGCAGGAAGTAGACAAACTGCAAGTTTATTGCAGGATTTGTATCAGCTGTAACAAAGAAATGCTTATTCTGTAAGGGCCCTTTTACACTTAATCACTTGCTCTCAGTTATAAATGAAAGAAAACTGATTCTTCAAAGTCAGTCCCATGTTTTCCTATGGCACAGTTCATACTTAACGCGTTATAACTGAAATCTTTTTCACAATACACTGCTATGGAAAAAACGCATACCAACTGATTAAGTGTAAACGGGGGCTAAGGGTTATTATGCTGTTACTTATCTTGTAGAGCAGAGAGGAAGTTCTGAATTCAGGTCCGCTGTCACACTTGTGTACCTGGATTTGAGTTTGAAGTGACTCTACTCTCTAACTACAAAATCCACGGGGGAACTGCACACCTACCCTGGAGGTGCAGGATAAGTAATATCAATTTAAAAATCCAGAGAATCCGCACACTCCTGTATGAACCAAGTTCAAAAATGTAATCAAAAAATCGTGACATTAGCCATTCCATAGACCAACGATTCGTTTCGGGGCCACGCAGGGTCCCCTTTGTCAAGGCAGTAAAACACAGAATGATAGTCTAACTAGACTATCAGTGGACTGGATCTATGTGCACCTAGTGCGCTGTTTTATTGGTTCTACATGTTTCTGTATTGTTTATAGAGTAGATGTAGGATAGCGTGAGCGTTCTCGTCACAGAACTGGCGTCTTCATCTATGTTATCTAAACTTAAACTTCTCAGTTATTTAAGTTAGTATTTCCACATGATGAAACTCACTGGTATTGATTGTACACTGCGCTGTGCATCAGGCTGCTTGGATTGATGGGTGCCGCTGTCACAGCTATGAAACATGAACGTTTTATTGCTCCACACATATGTTATGTGACGCACTATAATGACTGTAATTACTGTGTGGGGCTTAGTGCTGCCTGCTGAGGATGTGTTATCAATCACCTCTCACCTTGCAATGAAGCTGTGATGAGGATTAAAGAGAACCCGAGGTGGGTTTGTGACATGAATATTAGGACACAGAGGCACATTCTGCATACAATGGCCAGCCTCTGTGTCCTTATAGTGTGCCTCCAGGCTCCCCCCGGGCTCTGCTGTCCCCCAATATAAAAACCGCCAGGCTAGCAACACTCAGATTGTTGCTAGTCTGCTGTTTACCTTCTGGCTGCCACTCAGCGCTGCTCCCCCGCCCACTCTATAGTGCCACTCCCCTCCTGCATCCCTCCCCGCCTCTGTAAGTCGATTAGAGGAAGCTTACAGAGGGAAGGGACAGAGACGGGAAGTCGCGCTATACAGGAGGTGGGGGAACAGCGGTGAGTGGCAGTCAGAAGGTAAACAGCAGACTAGCGACAATCCGTGTGTTGCTAGTCTGGCGGTTTTTACATTGGGGGACAGCAGAGGAAGGGGGGAGCCTGGGGGCACACTGTAAGGACACAGAGGCTGGTGACTGTATGCAGAATGTGCCTCTGTGTCCTAATATTCATGTCACAAACCCACCTCGGGTTCTCTTTAAGTCTCCACTCTACAAGTTGAAAAGGCCTTGTGTAGGCCTGAATTTGCCTCACAGGAGCCTATAGGCACAGATGTCATAGAACCCTAGACTTCACCCTCCATGAACCTACAAACCCCTCCAAACTGCACCACATGACCATGCTGGATGGCCCCGCCCGTCATAGATAGCCACAAGTGTCCCCTAATAATGAGTGTACCTCTGGCAGTCTGGCTACCTAATACTAAGTAGCTAGAGGTGCCCCCATGTATTTGGTAGCTAGAAGTGCCCCCAGGAACTAGGTAGCTAGAGGTGCCCCTAACTGAAGGGAGATCCCGTCAGTGGAATGTCGAGAGCTAGGTAAGTACTTCTCATTTCTGCTCCACTTGGGACAGAAAAGGGGGAGGCACTTGGAGTGAGACACCTTTTCGACATCAGGCGCCTGTAGGCATGAGCCTACATTGCCTTATGGTAAATACGGCCCTGGCCTTGTGTTCTGAATTCTGATCATCACTTCAGTAGGAACTAAACAGATCCATCTTATGCAAAAACTCTAAAGAAGCTAATAGGTCACTCAATGTGGTGGCACGATCAACCTTCCGATTCAATGATTTTATTGAATTGGAGCTGCAAACATGGATGTCTGATTGATCCTTTGATTGATTTCCGTCCATAATCGGTCTGAAGGATCAATCAAACATGCTGAATAAACTCAAAGATTGACTGACCCCCAGCCCGTGTCCCCACAAGTGTAAAGTGCCTCCCGTACCCATGTGCAGTGTTTTAAACTCTCACCTACACTGGGGCTACTCCTGCCTTCCTTCAGTGTCCACTGCTACTATGTCCCATGTGACGCTGGCGCATGTGTGATGTCACACGTGCCGAGCCATTTGATACCAGCGGACAGGTTAGACTCGTGCAGTACGAGCGTGAAGGAAATGGGCACATTTTACACGGTGGCAGTGGCAGGACAATTTGCAATCCATTTCATGTTGAAATCTTTTGCATATTGTTGGACAGTATGTGGCCAGGCAATAGATCCCTATCTAATCAGATTCAACCAGAGAGGGATCTACCTTAAAGAAAACCTGAACTGAAAATTAAAAGTCAAAATAAGCATACACAAGTCATACTTACCTTCCAAGTAGTCTACTGCTCAGTGTCTTTCTCCTCTCCCGCGTCCTATTTGTTCACTGTGATCAAGGGAATTCTCCGTCCTCCATTTTGAAAATGGCCATTACCCATAACAGCTTTCTGGTCAGCACACTGTTAAACTGTAACATCACCCACTTGAGCCATAGGGAAACATGGACATTACCTGGTACATCCGTTTTCCTCTCAGTTATAACTGAACAGGATATAAACCTGACGAAGGCTGCAAGGCCGAAAGCTTGTTTATTCTTATTCATTTGTAGTTAGCCAATAAATGGTATCATCCTGATTTAAAACTTCTTGCTTTTACTGATGGCTAACACGGTACAATACCCTACTGCTACTCTTATAACTGACAGCAACTGATATTTTATTGACAACAACTGATATATTTCAGATCTGACAAAATATTGTCAGAACTGGAAGGGATTATTGTCAGAAGAAAATGGTGAGCTTCTGAGAGGAACTGATGGCAAGGTAACTATGTAATGTTCATTTGAAGTTACCTCATGTGTTTATTTTAAATATTTTTACTCAGTACAGGTTCCCTTTAAGGTCGATCCGGCCATACATCGAGTGATGTATAGTCAGCTTAATGTGACTCTGAAGCGAGAATAAAAATAAAAAAACAGATACTTACCTAAGGAGAGGGAAGGCTCTGGGTCCTTTAGAGCCTTCACCGTCTCCTGACAGTGTCCAAATCCCCCCGCAGGCTCCCCGTCTGAAGGCTGAATTCTTCTTATGAACAGATTTAAATCTACAATAAACATTTTAAGATTGAATAGAGTGCTGTTGTTGACATAAAAGAAGACTTCTGTGCCTTAAAGAGACACTGAAGCGGAAAAAAAATGATGATATTATGATTTGTATGTGTAGTACAGCTAAGAAATAAAACATTAAGATCAGATACATCAGTGTAATTGTTTCCAGTACAGGAAGAGTTGAGAAACTCCAGTTGTTATCTCTATGCGAACAAGCCATTAAGCTCTCCGACTAAGTTAGTCGTGGAGAGGGCTGTTATCTGACTTTTATTATCTCAACTGTAAGGGAACTGTTTACTTTTTCTCTGCTAGAGGAGAGGTCATTACTTCACAGACTGCTCTGAAAGACTCATTTTGAATGCTGAGTGTTGTGTAATCTGCACATATTATAGAATGATGCAATGTTAGAAAAACACTATATACCTCAAAATAAAAGTATGATAATATTTTCTTTGCTGCTAATCTTCTAGTAATTATTCATAGTACACAACCAATTCACTATATCATATTTTTTTTTTTCGCTTCAGTGTCTCTTTAAATAAAGCGTTATTCATGTATTTCCTCATTGTACTCTATATAGCTCTGACCTATATTGTGGCATTGACAGATGATATTTTTTATCACTGGCTATCTCTTCAAGGGGCTCACAATGTAATGTACTTTATGCATTCTCAGGCAAGGCTAGGGGGGATGCCAGTATGCCTGTCAACATGTAATTAGATGGTTTAAATGAAATTTGATCCGAACTCTTTCACAGGATAGCAGTAAAATATAAAGGGATGCACCCTGTGAGCAATTAAAGAGTTTAGCCTGTCTAATTCCCCCTCATCTGTGCCTAATCATCAGTGTAATTTGATCCCTCAGCTGTGTCAGCTGACTGTCTTGGCAGAGCAGCTAATTGATAAACATAGGATTTTAACCCTATGGAAGTAGACACACTACAGATTCATTGTAGGATTTGTATTAGCTGTAACAAAGAAATGTTTTTCTTTAAGGTTATTGTGCTGTTGCTTATCTTTCAGAGCAGAGAGGAAGTTCTGAGTTCAGGGCCGGTTTAACTGGAGTCCTGAAGAACCAAACTTGGGAAAAGCCATAAAAACTCAAACCCCAACCTGGTGAGGGTCCAGACCTGGGACTCAAAAGCTGGCAGATAAGAATGCTCAATGCGGGTTGGTTTGAGACAGTTTGGACATCAGTGCTTGGCTATCACATTGCCTTTGCCAACTGAAGAAGTTCCCAGAAGCTCCTGACGAGCTTCTACATCATCACAATTGAGTCAGTCATCTGTTCACCATCCTAGTTTGGTACGCCGGCTCCTCCACCAGCGACAGACATAAACTACAGAGGGTCATCAGATCAGCAGAATGGATTATCGCAAAATAACTTACCCCTCCGGACCTCCTGAGGATCGCCAACAATCCCTTCAGGCCTGAGGTATCGGTCCATCTCCACCAGGACCTCAAGATATGGGAACAGCTTCTTCCCTGCTGCTGTCAACTCTCTGAACTCCGCTCATGCACTCCTCTCCACCCCCCCCCCCCCCCCCGGTTGTTTCTTCTCCTTCTATGCTGTAAAAACGATAAATCACAATTGCACTGCTGCTTTGTACATAGTTAACCACTTTACCCCCACGCGTACGTATTTCTCGGTCCCTTTTTCCATCCTTTAACCCCCAGGGACGGAGAAATACGTACTTTCTGCGCTCCCGCCGCTGTCCGCGCTCCCGTTAGTAAACACGCCGCCCACCGCTAGTAAACACGCCGCCGCCCGCTCGCCCGGAGATCAATGAACGGGAAAATCCATTCCCGTTCGTTGATCTAAGCCCCGCAATGATCCGCTGCCGCTCGGCTGAGCAGCGCGACCATTGTGGGAAAAAAAAAAGTTCTCAGCCTCTTTCTACTTCCT
Source organism: Hyperolius riggenbachi (assembly GCF_040937935.1). Classification (NCBI taxonomy): domain Eukaryota; kingdom Metazoa; phylum Chordata; class Amphibia; order Anura; family Hyperoliidae; genus Hyperolius; species Hyperolius riggenbachi. The sequence continues at coordinate 11,927,547 of NC_090654.1, forward strand.
GCAAACGTCCTTCCGGACGCTTGCAGGTCGCATAAACAAAATGTTACTGTGGCCATCTTGTGGCCAAATAGTAAAACTACATCCAAAGCATTTTTCACATAGAAATAAATTAGTTTAACACACAAAATTAACCCTTTACCTCCCACACTGCCCAATTTTTTTTTCTTGTAATTTAAAAAAAAAAAATTACAATTAAAAAAAAATACATAAATAGTTACCTTAGGGACTGAACTTTTTAAATATTTATGTCAAGAGGGTATAACACTGTTACTTTATAAACTATTGGCTTGTAATTAGGGATGGACGCAAAACTGAAAAAAATGCACCTTTATTTCCAAATAAAATATTGGCGCCAAACATTGTGATAGGGACATCATTTAAATGGTTTTATAACCGGGACAAATGGGCAAATACATTTCATGGGTTTTAATTACAGTAGCATGCATTATTTAAAAACTATAAAGGCCAAAAACTGAAAAACAATTTTTTTCCCACGTTTTTTCATATTTTCCCATTAAAACACATTTAGAATAAAATAATTCTTGGCATAATGTCCCACCTAAAGAAAGCCTAATTGGTGGCGAAAAAAACAAGATATAGTTCATTTCATTGTGATAAGTAATGATAAAGTTATAGACGAATGAATGGAAGGAGCGCTGAAAGGTGAAAATTGCTCTGGTGTTCAAGGGGTAAAACCCCTCAGTTGGGAAGTGGTTAAAGTCCTTTTGTGTATTATTGTTGTTCTTTCTGCGTGTGTATATAACACTACTATCTCTGTATGTGAAATGGTGTCTCTAATGTATGGTGTGTCCTATCCTGTGCTCTAGCCTTGTACGTGCCAAGCCCAACTCCAGGCATGAACCAGACATACTTGGCAAAATAAATGAATTCTGATTTTGGTGCCCCAGGGAGTTTATAAGCAGAAGGCTTGATTTGGGCACTTAGGTGCTTTGTTATACAGGGTGGGCCATTTATATGGATACACCTTGTCACGGACGGTTGCGGGGCCGCAGGCGCGTCCTGTAACCGCCCGTGAAGAAAGGCGATCGCACTCGATTCTCTGCATCGATTGCGCTTCAAATCGATACAATCTGGGTTGAGTGTGTAGGGGCAGCTGAAATCTTCTCTCAGCAGAGAGATAGCACCAGCCCAACTGCTGGATGGCTCTTTTGATATGCTAATGAGCCTGGGCCCAGAGAGTCCCTGGCTTCAAGCTGTGCTGATGGCCCATCCATCAGGTATAGACCATGACAGAAGCAATCTAGTTGGGAGAAAAGCCAGACCCTCCGGCTCCCTCCCAGCAGGGGAGCTGACACCTAGCTAGCTGCCCCAAACTTCAAAGAGCCTTTGCCTGGGAATGACCTACTATCAATCCCAAATGTAGATCATATTCCATAAACGGCTATATGTATCATATTTTCTGTGTTGCCAAGCTGGCAGACCCTCCAAACTAACAGAGCATGTAGGGCCCGGTCTGGCGTTGGTTCTGAGAACATTTCAGAACCTTCTGAGGTTAAGACTGCCAGTTAGGCAGTTCAACAGTGCCCTAATGATACCACAGGGGTCCCACCCCTCATGTTTGGTATCAGGGCGCTGGGTAAATCGAGACAGACCTGAAAATGTTAATAAATCCGCCCTGACCTGTACGGTTCTGTGAGATAGAGCCCATATATGGTTAAGGCATGATTTCTAGCCCCCAGGACAAGGGGAGGACTCATCTCATGTTCTAAGGGGGTGTGTGGGCCCGCCCTCACTCCCTCCTACTGAATCAGGGGCATAAGAATGGCAGAGGAGCCAAACTCAGTGTCCTCCACCCTGAAAACATCTTGAACACATCGGTGCCAGCTTGAGGATATGCTGGCATCCACCTGGTCTGAACTCTGAACTTTGATTGAAACCCAGAACTCTGATTTTTCCCACAAAAAGGACATCTTTCCAGGAACTAAGTATTTTTCTCCCTTCTTTTATTTTTTATACTGGCTATTACTGTTTTAATAATTGTTGATTTTAATAATTGTCTGTATATATTAATTATTTATATTGCTGTGAATAAAAGACTTCCTCCAAGTCATTCACTGTTCCGCTACCCTGCTTATCAGCACACACATACCTGATCCCGGGTCTCTGAAGATACGCTACTGTTTGTTTGTTGTTGGCTAGACAGAATACCGTGTGTTTAACCGTTTTATTCGCAGGACTAGTCAGTCAGTAAATCGGGTCCACTGGCCCATACCAGTGGTGGTGGCAGATACCGTGGAATCGTGTGTACGTTGTAATTACCCGTGTCTCACAGGCTCCCTTCTGGGTTGTCTGCGGCTAATTCTTAACGGTTCCTGCGCATTGCCTGCGACCAGAGTTCGCACGATCTGTGCGTTGGCACCGTTTAGAAGGCTAAGTGCGGTCAGCCACTAGGGCTCCTGTGACACACCTTAATACAATGGGAATGGTTGGTGATATTAACTTCCTGTTTGTGGCACATTAGTGTATGTGAGGGGGGGACCTTTTCAAGATCGGTGGTCACCATGGCGGACATTTTGAAGTTGGACATTTTGAATCCAACTTTTGCTTTTTAAATAGGAAGAGGGTCATGTGACAAATCAAACTTATTTGGAATTTCACAAGAAAAACAATGGTGTGCTTGGTTTTAACATAACTTTATTCTTTCATGAGTTATTTACAAGTTTCTGACCACTTATAAAATGTGTTCAATGTGCTGCCCATAGTGTTGGATTGTCAATGCAACGCTCTTCTCCCATTCCTCACACACTGATAGCAACACCGCAGGAGAAATGCCAGCACAGGCTTCCAGTATCCGTACCCTCTCCTCCCACTCCTCACACACTGATAGCAACACCGCAGGAGAAATGCCAGCACAGGCTTCCAGTATCCGTACCCTCTTCTCCCACTCCTCACTAGAGATGAGCGTAATGACCTAATTACGATTTTGCGAAATTTCGCGTAATTAGTGTAATTACGATTATGGCCGTAAGTACATAATCGTAATGAAGAAGGATTTCGCGAAATTTCGCGTAAGCGTAATTTTCGCGTAATTTTCGCATTACAGTCGTATCATGCCGTAATTTCGCATTAAACGCTACCATAATTTCGCGTTAAACCGTAACGCTCCGTATAATATAAAAAAGCCGCCGACTTTAAGGGTTAATAGCAAAGCCCCCTTAAATGTTAAGAGCCTCAAATTTGGAGAATATATTAAGGAGATCAGGAGGAATAAGAGGAAAAAAATTTTTTTCAAAAAGACCTTATAGTTTTTGAGAAAATCGATGTTAAAGTTTCAAAGGAAAAATGTAAACATTTAAAAACCCGCCGACTTTAACGGTTAATAGCAAAGCCTGCTTAAAGTTTAGGAACACCAAATTCCCAGGGTATATTAAGGGGATCAGTGGGAATAAGAGGAAAATTTTTTTTTTCAAAAAGACCTTATAGTTTTTGAGAAAATCGATTTTTAAGTTTCAAGGGCGAAAATGTCTTTTAAATGTGGGAAATGTCAGTTTTTTTTGCACAGGTAACAATAGTGTATTATTTTCATAGATTCCCCCAAGTGGGAAGAGTTTTACTTACTTCGTTCTGAGTGTGGGAAATATAAAAAAAAAACGACGTGGGGTCCCCCCTCCCAGACCTCTTTAACCCCTTGTCCCCCATGCAGGCTGGGATAGCCAGAATGCGGAGCACCGGCCGCGTGGGGCTCCGCGCCCTGACTATACCAGCCCGCATGGTCCATGGATTGGGGGGTCTCGGAAGGGGAGGGGCAGCCAAGCTTTCCCCTCCCCCTCCGAGCCCTTGTCCAATCCAAGGACAAGGGGCTCTTCTCCACCTCCGATGGGCGGTGGAGGTGGAGGCCGCGATTTCCTGGGGGGGAGGTTCATGGTGGAATCTGGGAGTCCCCTTTAAAAAGGGGTCCCCCAGATGCCCACCCCCCCTCCCAGGAGAAATGAGTATAGAGGTACTTGTACCCCATACCCATTTCCTTTAAGAGTTAAAGTAAATAAACACACAGACACTTAGAAAAAGTATTTTAATTGAACAAAAAACATAACCACGAAAAAAGTCCTTTAATATTCTTAATTAACCATTAATACTTACCTGTCCCTTTAAATAAATGATCCCTCGCAATATCCTCGGAAATGTTCTATCAGTTACAATGTAACAAAGATATTACAATGTATCAACTTTGTTACATTGTAACTACGCCGCACCCGACGTCACGCACCGCCGCCGCCGCCACCGCGTCTGCGCTGCAGGACCCGACAGAGCTCTGAGCTATAGCTCAGAGCTCTCTAAGCATCTTTGTATTTGGGCTCCAAGGAGCCCCATTGGTCCTTAGCAGACCAATGGGGTTCCTTCTGATTTGAAGGAACCCCATTGGTCTGCTAAGGACCAATGGGGCTCCTTGGAGCCCAAATACAAAGATGCTTTAGAGAGCTCTGAGCTATAGCTCAGAGCTCTGTCGGGTCCGTGCAGGACGCTAAGTCCCCGCCGGCTCTGCTGCCCTCCCCGCCTCTCCCACATGTCACCCACATGTCACCCACATGTGGGTGACATGTGGGTGACAGATGTGGGCGGGGTGGACAGCGGGAGCTGCGGGGACTTAGCGTCCTGCACGGACGCGTATGCGGCGGCTGAGCGGCGAGTGGCGTCGGGTGCGGCGTAGTTACAATGTAACAAAGTTGATACATTGTAATAACTTTGTTACATTGTAACTGATAGAACATTTCCGAGGATATTGCGAGGGATCATTTATTTAAAGGGACAGGTAAGTATTAATGGTTAATTAAGAATATTAAAGGACTTTTTTCGTGGTTATGTTTTTTGTTCAATTAAAATACTTTTTCTAAGTGTCTGTGTGTTTATTTACTTTAACTCTTAAAGGAAATGGGTATGGGGTACAAGTACCTCTATACTCATTTCTCCTGGGAGGGGGGGGTGGGCATCTGGGGGACCCCTTTTTAAAGGGGACTCCCAGATTCCACCATGAACCTCCCCCCCAGGAAATCGCGGCCTCCACCTCCACCGCCCATCGGAGGTGGAGAAGAGCCCCTTGTCCTTGGATTGGACAAGGGCTCGGAGGGGGAGGGGAAAGCTTGGCTGCCCCTCCCCTTCCGAGACCCCCCAATCCATGGACCATGCGGGCTGGTATAGTCAGGGTGCGGAGCCCCACGCGGCCGGTGCTCCGCATTCTGGCTATCCCAGCCTGCATGGGGGACAAGGGGTTAAAGAGGTCTGGGAGGGGGGACCCCACGTCGTTTTTTTTTTATATTTCCCACACTCAGAACGAAGTAAGTAAAACTCTTCCCACTTGGGGGAATCTATGAAAATAATACACTATTGTTACCTGTGCAAAAAAAACTGACATTTTCCACATTTAAAAGACATTTTCGCCCTTGAAACTTAAAAATCGATTTTCTCAAAAACTATAAGGTCTTTTTGAAAAAAAAAATTTTCCTCTTATTCCCACTGATCCCCTTAATATACCCTGGGAATTTGGTGTTCCTAAACTTTAAGCAGGCTTTGCTATTAACCGTTAAAGTCGGCGGGTTTTTAAATGTTTACATTTTTCCTTTGAAACTTTAACATCGATTTTCTCAAAAACTATAAGGTCTTTTTGAAAAAAAAATTTTTCCTCTTATTCCTCCTGATCTCCTTAATATATTCTCCAAATTTGAGGCTCTTAACATTTAAGGGGGCTTTGCTATTAACCCTTAAAGTCGGCGGCTTTTTTATATTATACGGAGCGTTACGGTTTAACGCGAAATTACGGTAGCGTTTAATGCGAAATTACGGCATGATACGAAACGCGAAATTTCGCGTTGAAAATTACGCTTACGGTATTTTCAATTACGATTTTAATGGCAATTTCGCTACGCTAATTTCGCATCGTAATCGCAAATTTCGCATGCGTAATTATAGTAATGCTCAACTCTACTCCTCACACACTGATAGCAACACCGCAGGAGAAATGCTAGCACAGGCTTCCAGTATCCATACCCTCTTCTCCAACTCTTCACACACTGATAGCAGCATTGCAGGAGAAATGCCAGGACAGGCTTCCAGTATCCGTACCCTCTTCCCCCATTCCTCACACACTGATAGCAACACCGCAGGAGAAATGCCAGCACAGGCTTCCAGTATCCGTACCCTCTTCTCCCACTCTTCACACACTGATAGCAGCACTGCAGGAGAAATGCCAGCACAGGCTTCCAGTATCCGTACCCTCTTCTCCCACTCTTCACACACTGATAGAACCACTGCAGGAGAAATGCCAGCACAGGCTTCCAGTATCCATACCCTCTTCTCCCACTCTTCACACACTGATAGCAACACCGCAGGAGAAATGCTAGCACAGGCTTCCAGTATCCATACCCTCTTCTCCCTCTCTTCACACACTGGTAGCAATTAGTGTTGGGCGAACATCTAGATGTTCGGGCCGAACAGGCCGAACATGGCCGCGATGTTCGGGTGTTCGACCCGAACTCCGAACATAATGGAAGTCAATGGGGACCCGAACTTTTGTGGTTTGTAAAGCCTCCTTACATGCTACATACCCCAAATTTACAGGGTATGTGCACCTTGTGAGTGGGTACAAGAGGAAAAAAAATTAGCAAAAAGAGCTTATAGTTTTTGAGAAAATCGATTTTAAAGTTTCAAAGGGAAAACTGTCTTTTAAATGCGGGAAATGTCTGTTTTCTTTGCACAGGTAACATGTTTTTTGTCGGCATGCAGTCATAAATGTAATACATATAAGAGGTTCCAGGAAAAGGGACCGGTAACGCTAACCCAGCAGCAGAACACGTGATGGAACAGGAGGAGGCGCAGGTGGAGAAGGCCACGCTTTGTGAGACACAACAACCCCGGCCTTGCATGAGGGCAAGAAGCGTGCGGATAGCATGCTTTGTACCGCCATGCAGTCATAAATGTAATAAAGATAAGTGGTTCAATAAACTGGGACCACGCGGCAACGCTAACCCAGCAGCAGCAGACGTGATGGAACAGGAGCATGCGCAGGAGGAGAAGGCCACGCTTTGTGAGACACAACAACCCAGGCCTTGCATGAGGGCAAGAAGCGTGCGGATAGCATGCTTTGTACCGCCATGCAGTCATAAATGTAATAAGGATAAGTGGTTCAATAAACAGGGACCACACGGCAACGCTAACCCAGCAGCAGCAGACGTGATGGAACAGGAGCAGGCGCAGGAGGAGAAGGCCACGCTTTGTGAGACACAACAACCCAGGCCTTGCATGAGGGCAAGAAGCGTGCGGATAGCATGCTTTGTACCGCCATGCAGTCATAAATGTAATAAAGATAAGTGGTTCAATAAACAGGGACCACGCGGCAACGCTAACCCAGCAGCAGCAGACGTGATGGAACAGGAGCAGGCGCAGGAGGAGAAGGCCACGCTTTGTGAGACACAACAACCCAGGCCTTGCATGAGGGCAAGAAGCGTGCGGATAGCATGCTTTGTACCGCCATGCAGTCATAAATGTAATAAAGATAAGTGGTTCAATAAACAGGGACCACGCGGCAACGCTAACCCAGCAGCAGCAGACGTGATGGAACAGGAGCAGGCGCAGGAGGAGAAGGCCACGGTTTTTGAGACACAACAACCTAGGCCTTGCATGAGGACAAAAAGCGTGCGGATATAGCAGCAATGCTTTTTGCCGCCATGCAGTCATAAATGTAATACAGATGAGAGGTTCAATAAACAGGGACCGGAAATGCTACACCATCCCAGATGTTCATTGGTCATGTTACTTGGTTGGGGTCCTGGAGTGTTGCGTAGTCATTTCCAATCCAGGATTGATTCATTTTAATTTGAGTCAGACGGTCTGCATTTTCTGTGGAGAGGCGGATACGCCGATCTGTGATGATGCCTCCGGCAGCACTGAAACAACGTTCCGACATAACGCTGGCTGCCGGGCAAGCCAGCACCTCTATTGCGTACATTGCCAGTTCGTGCCAGGTGTCTAGATTCGATACCCAATAGTTGAAGGGTGCAGATGGATTGTTCGACACAGCTACGTCATCTGACATGTAGTCCTTGACCATCTTCTCCAGGCGATCGGTGTTGGAGGTGGATCTGCACGCTTGCTGTTCAGTGGGCTGCTGCTGCATGGGTGTCAGAAAATTTTCCCACTCCAAGGACACTGCCGATACCATTCCCTTTTGGGCACTAGCTGCGGCTTGCGTTGTTTGCTGCCCTCCTGGTCGTCCTGGGTTTGCGGAAGTCAGTCTGTCTGCGTACAACTGGCTAGAGGAGGGGGAGGATGTCAATCTTCTCTCTAAAGTCTCCACAAGGGCCTGCTGGTATTCTTCCATTTTGACCTGTCTGACTCTTTCTTCAAGCAGTTTTGGAACATTGTGTTTGTACCGTGGATCCAGAAGGGTATAAACCCAGTAATTGGTGTTGTCCAGAATGCGCACAATGCGTGGGTCACGTTCAATGCAGTCTAGCATGAATTGAGCCATGTGTGCCAGAGTCCTACCAGAATCCTCATCATCCTCTTGTGAGCGTTGTGATAGTTGTTGTGATGCATCATAGTCGTCACCTTCCTCCTGGTCTGCTTCTGCTGACCATTCGCGTTGAATTGTGGAAGTCCAACGTGCACCGCTCTGGCCCTCGTCAGTGGTGGCATGAAATTCCTGCTCCAACTCCAGCTGTTCCTCCTCCTCTTCTTCGTCATAGCTGCTGGGGCCAGCGTTCCCTGAGGCGGATGGCCTGATGTTGGTACCATCATGCTGATCGTTTTCTCCTTCAGATTCCCCCAGTTGCATCATGACAGCTGTTTCCTTGATTTTCAACATTGACCTCTTCAGTAAACACAGCAGTGGTATGGTAATGCTGACTGAAGAGTTGTCACTGCTCACAAGCAACGTGGATTGCTCAAAATTTTGGAGGACTTGGCAGAGGTCCAACATGTTGGCCCAATCGGATCCACAGAAGCTTGGCAGCTGTCCGGATGCGCCTCGGTACTGCGCCGTCATGTACTGGACCACTGCACTCTTCTGCTCACAAAAGCGTGCTAGCATGTGCAGCGTAGAATTCCAGCGCGTAGGGACATCACACAGCAAGCGATGGTGGGGGAGATTGAAGCGCTCCTGCATCTTGGCGAGTGCCCCCGAAGCAGTACTGGAATTTCTACAATGTTTGGCCACTCGACGCACCTTCAACAGAAGATCGGCCACGCCTGGGTATGTCCTCAGGAACCGCTGAACTACTAGGTTCATCACGTGCGCCAGGCAAGGGATGTGTGTCAGCTTAGCCAACCTTAAAGCGCGAATGAGATTACTCCCATTATCACACACAACCATGCCCGGTTTCAAGTCCAGCGGTGCCAGCCACAAATCCGTCTGTTCCTTTATTCCCTTCCAAATTTCCTCCCCTGTGTGCTGCTTATCCCCAAGGCAGATCAGCTTCAGCAACGCTTGCTGACGCATGCCAACAGCTGTGCTGCACTGCTTCCACGATCCTACTGCTGCTGGGTTAGCGTTTCCGGATGAGGTACAGCTTTGAGATGCGTTGGAGGAGAAGGAGTCAGAGAGGTAGGTGCTGCTGTTGTTATCCAGTGGGAGGGACGGCGGTGCAGCTGTTTGCGGCGTGGGCAACACCCGCGCCGTAGCAGGTGAGGAATCGCTGCCAGGCTCCACAAGGTTCACCCAGTGCGCGGTAAGGGAGATGTATCGACCCTGGCCGAACGCACTCTACCAAGTGTCAGTGGTGAGGTGAACCTTGCAGGCAACGGCATTCTTCAAGCTTCGGGTTATTTTGCTGACCACGTGCTCATGCAACTCAAGCACTGCAGAGCGCGCAAAGTGGTAGCGGCTGGGAACCACGTAACGTGGGATGGCCACTGACATCATGCCCTTGAAGCTGTTTGTCTCCACCACTCGATATGGCAGCATTTCGCAGGCCAGAAGCTTGGCTATGCTGGCTGTTACTGCCACGGCCCGGGGGTCATTTGCTGGCAATTTCCTCTTGCGCTCAAACATCTCCGACACAGACAACTGAACCGTAGCGCTGCACACGGAAGGGCTGTTGGTTGTTGTGTTTGATGAACACTGGGAGACCTCAAGAGCACTACTCCGGAAAGTGACAGTGTCAGCGTCGTCTGATGTTTGTGAATGTTGTGAACCACGCAATGGCTGGGCTACTGCTGCTGCTGAGGCGGGTCTGGTGGTGAGTCTGGTGAACCCAAGGGAGGCAGTGTTGCTGGTACCCTGTCCTGCCGCGTTTGCCCACAGAGTGGGATGTTTGGATAGCATGTGGCGGCTCATGCTGGTGGTGGAGAGGTTGTTAATACTTTTCCCCCTGCTCAGGCGAGTCTTGCACACCTTGCAAATCGCCATGGTAACATCCTCAGTGCAGTCTTCAAAGAAAGCCCAGACTTTGGAGCACCTGCCTCCTTGCTGGCGATTTCTGTTTCCTCCTCTTTTGCCTCTCACTCTAACTTCCACGCTTGTGGTGCCTGAAATTGCGCGCCGCCTACCTTGTGGCACAAGGCGAACTCGTGCAGCAGTGGGTTCTTCAACAGACCCATCTGTGCTGCTGCTACGACGGCGATGTTCTCGTTCACAAATAAAATCTGGGTCTCTGTCCACATTGTCCATACCCTCCTCTTCCATCTCCTCAAACTCGTCATATGTCATTGTGGGGGGCCGCCGCCGTGGAGTAGAGCTCCCCAGAACAACCTCTGCGCAGCTCACTCCAACGTCGTCTTCCAGATCTTGTCGGCCGACCTCCTGCAATTGCAACCCCTCCTGCCCAACTTGCTCTGGGATTTGGGTTTCCGAGTCCTCCGCGGACTCGCCTTGTATTTCAGTGCGCGGTGCATTTCCCACAGTTAATGGTTGTGAATCCGGGCACAACATTTCTGGCTGTTCCTCCATTGACCTTTCATAGGTGGAAGTTTGTTGGGCTGGGAATAGCTCCTGCGAATACCCCATTGTGTCCTGAGGTAATTCATAGGACTGGTTATCTGGCAGTTGTGTGCGTGGTGTCGCTGCCGGTTGTGTCAGCTTTGTGCCCACTGGCTCCTTGTAACTGGCTGAGGACTCGGACCTCGTGCGTGATGTGCTGGTGCTGCTTAACCCACTGCTGGACGCTTGAGAGGTCATCCAAGTAATTATCTGGTCCTGTTCTTTTGGATTTGTGAGGGTTGTTGTCCTGGACAACATGGGCGGTATTGAGTGGGTTTTCTTGGGTGCTCCCCTGTGGCCTGTACGTGAACCGTCAGGGGAAACACCTCTTCCCTTGCCCCTTCCTCTTTCACCGGATTTCTTCCTCATTTCACTTATCCTTACAGTACACGCTGACTGGCAGCAGTACAGTGGCAGTACAGAAATGCTATACAGTACCACTATTCCCAGCAGCGACACAGAGCACAATGCTATACAGTGGCGGGTGAGCGGTGTACTACTGTTCCCAGGCCCAGCAGACACAGAGTGGAAGTAAACACAATGCTATATAGTCTGGCTGAGCGGTGTACACAGAGTGGCAGTACACACAATGCTATATAGTCTGGCTAAGCCGTGTACACAGAGTGTCAGAAAACACAATGCTATATATAGCGTGGCTGAGCGAGGTGCACAGTGGCAGTACACACAATGCTATATTAGTCAGGCTAAGCCATGTACACAGAGTGTCAGAAAGCACAATGCTATATATAGCGTGGCTGAGCGAGGTGCACAGTGGCAGTACACACAATGCTTTATAGTCAGGCTGAGCCGTGTACACAGAGTGTCAGTAAACAATGGTATATAGTCTGGCTGAGCGGTGTACACAGAGTGTCAGTAAACAACGGTATATAGTCTGGCTGAGCGGTGTACACAGAGTGGCAGTAAACACAACGCTATATATAGCGTGGCTGAGCGAGGTGCACAGTGGCATTACACACAATGCTATATTAGTCAGGCTAAGCCGTGTACACAGAGTGTCAGAAAACACAATGCTATATATAGCGTGGCTGAGCGAGGTGCACAGTGGCAGTACACACAATGCTATATAGTCAGGCTAAGCCGTGTACACAGAGTGTCAGAAAACACAATGCTATATATAGCGTGGCTGAGCGAGGTGCACAGTGGCAGTACACACAATGCTATATTAGTCAGGCTAAGCCGTGTACACAGAGTGTCAGAAAACACAATGCTATATATATAGCGTGGCTGAGCGAGGTGCACAGTGGCAGTACACACAATGCTATATATAGCGTGGCTGAGCGAGGTGCATAGTGGCAGTACACACAATGCTATATATAGCGTGGCTGAGCGAGGTGCACAGTGGCAGTACACACAATGCTATATATAGCGTGGCTGAGCGAGGTGCACAGTGGCAGTACACACAATGCTATATATAGCGTGGCTGAGCGAGGTGCACAGTGGCAGTACACACAATGCTATATTAGTCAGGCTAAGCCGTGTACACAGAGTGTCAGAAAACACAATGCTATATATATAGCGTGGCTGAGCGAGGTGCACAGTGGCAGTACACACAATGCTATATATAGCGTGGCTGAGCGAGGTGCACAGTGGCAGTACACACAATGCTATATATAGCGTGGCTGAGCGAGGTGCACAGTGGCAGTACACACAATGCTATATATAGCGTGGCTGAGCGAGGTGCACAGTGGCAGTACACACAATGCTATATTAGTCAGGCTAAGCCGTGTACACAGAGTGTCAGAAAACACAATGCTATATATATAGCGTGGCTGAGCGAGGTGCACAGTGGCAGTACACACAATGCTATATATAGCGTGGCTGAGCGAGGTGCACAGTGGCAGTACACACAATGCTATATATAGCGTGGCTGAGCGAGGTGCACAGTGGCAGTACACACAATGCTATATTAGTCAGGCTAAGCCGTGTACACAGAGTGTCAGAAAACACAATGCTATATATATAGCGTGGCTGAGCGAGGTACACAGTGGCAGTAAACAATGCTATATATAGTGTGGCTGAGCGAGCGGTGTACTACTGTTCCCAGCAGCGACACACAATGACTGGGGGGGACCCTGGCTAGCGTGGCTGGAGAGCGAACTACCCTGCCTGCCTACCCAAAGCTAAACCCACAGACAAATGGCGGAGATATGACGTGGTTCGGGTATTTATTTACCCGAACCACGTGACCGTTCGGCCAATCAGAGCGCGTTCGGGCCCGAACCACGTGACCCGTTCGGCCAATCACAGCGCTAGCCGAACGTTCGGGGAACGTTCGGCCATGCGCTCTTAGTTCGGCCATGTGGCCGAACGGTTTGGCCGAGCACCGTCAGGTGTTCGGCCGAACTCGAACATCACCCGAACAGGGTGATGTTCTGCAGAACCCGAACAGTGGCGAACACTGTTCGCCCAACACTAGTAGCAATACCACAGGAGAAATGCCAGCACAGGCTTCCAGTATCCGTACCCTCTTCTCCCTCTCTTCACACACTGGTAGCAATACCACAGGAGAAATGCTAGCACAGGCTTCTAGTATCTGTAGTGTCAGGTGCTGCACATCTCGTATCTTCACAGCATAGACAATTGCCTTCAGATGACCCCAAGGATAAAAGTCTAGGGTGGTCAGATGGGGAGACTGGCCCACGATGACCAATCCACTTTCCAGGAAACTGTTCATCTAGGAATGCTCGGACCTGACACCCATAATGTGGTGGTGCGCCATCTTGATGGAAAAACTCAGGGAACATGCCAGCTGCCTTCATGCTGGAAGGAATTAAGATGTCGGGGAAAAACTGAAGATAGGTGAAATTGGGGTTTGCCATCGGGAAGCGATTTTTATTGGGAAGAGGTTAGGACTAGGCCCCCGGTAGGGGTTAACATAGGGGAGATTGTTTAGGATTAGCCATGTGGAAGGGGTTTTGGCCTCTTACAGGAGATTAGCACTAATACAAAAACATAACAGTATGGCAAAGCTGAAACACCAGAATAAACAAATGAGCAAGAGGATGGCGTTCACTGGTCCCAAATATATCACCTTAAGAGCGGAGGTTAGATGCGGAAGTAAAGCCACACGAGCAACGCTGAGAGGCGGTGGGACGACCTGGGGCACTGAGACAGAGCAGAACTAGCCATGAAAACCCGGGAATACAGAGGTCCTGAGCCAGCAAGTTGGCCAACAAACGGGAAAGGCTGGCTCAGGACCTCTGTATTCCCGGGTTTGCATGGCTAGTTCTGCTCTGTCTCAGTGCCCCAGGTCGTCCCACCGCCTCTCAGCGTTGCCCGTCCCTAAACTCTATGCTGTTAAATACTTTTGGAGCATGTAAGTGCATTGGAATTTTATATTTTAATAATTCATAGCAGTTTTACACTATATGAGGCCTTTTTATTGAGGAACTGAGAGTGCATCAGTACCCTGTACGTGCCAAGCCCAATTCTGGGCACGACCCAGTTCTGATTCTGATTCTGAGTACACAAGGTGTGGAAAAAGCAGCTGAAAGTGAAAGGAAAGCTGAGGCACAGAGGAAGAGTGGTGGGGGACGACCTGGGAATGGTGCCAATGCTACATCTGACCTGCCAGTAGGTCGCTACACACGGTGAGTCGCTCACTGGGGTGTGGTGGGGGCTGTCTATGCAAGGCAGCTGATTTAGAAGCACACAAGGCAGGACTCTGAGCAAAGAAGCTGAACTGGCTAGACTTTCTTTTTGGAATGTGAACTTTTGCAAACATATTTATAGTATCAATTATCGTGGGACTTGATGTTTTATGCTTCTTATGTAGGAAAATCTGATGTGCGTATTGAGGAGAATTGTTGTTTCTGTATATCTTGCATAGTGTATAGATCCTTCCAGAGCAGGGACAAGGTCCTCCAGCACCCAAGGCTGAGACACCAAAGTGCGCCCCTCCATCCCTCCCACCCCAGCCGTCACACACTGATGGCTACTAGACTAAGAGGCGCCACAGGGCCCACAACCTCCCCAACACCTTAATATCTAGTTATCTGGCTTGCAGTAACTGCTATGTATCCCCTTTTCTTATTTCTTTCTGCTTCAAACACAATTAGGAATGACAGCTGAATGAATTGTGCGCCCCCCTCCTACACTGCGCCCTGAGGCTGGAGCCTCTCCAGCCTATGCCTCGGCCCGGCCCTGCACCCTTCTCCCCTTAAGGTGATATATTTGGGGCCTGCTGTGAGCGCCATCCTCTTGCATATTTGTTGTTTTTTTTGGTTAAAGATGAGGCGAACCAGAGGGCTGACATCACACGATACCAGTGCGCAGGTGTGTTATTGCATTGCACCAGAATACCAGAAGCAACGTTCTCTGTATTCCATTCCAGCTGCAGAAAACGTAAACAAAATTAAACATATTTTGAATACCTACCACCACTTATCCTCCACCGTGGTGAAGAACTCCTCTATAATAAACACGACACGTTTCCTTAAATCACATTAACATCTTGGCAGCAACATGCGCTGAACACGCTCTGCGTTATCTCTGAACCGCTGCCCTTGCTTGGCGACACAATTATTCTGCGCTACTTGTGTTGCTGTGTACACACTGCTGTTTGCACAATCGCCGCTGTGTCAATAAGTGGCTTTTAGCACCTGCCATTTATGACCATTCTGTGCAGTAATTCAGGCAGCGAACCCCGACAAGATTATAGATACAGAATAAAAATACTTGGCCTTACAGCACACAGCCAATAAAAACTCCTGCTGACATCACACTGGCGGTCCAGGGGCGGCGTGACATCCTGGAAATGTTTTTGCCGTACGGGAGCCAGCCTGGAACGTCCACTAACGACGTGGAAATCAATGTTTTGCCCATAGGATTCGGGAATGCTGGTAGATATACAGAAGATTTCTGTGTTAAATTTTTTATATATTATTTGTCAGTATAGACATCAACACAGATGAGCAGGCAAAATGAACACTGGCCACCAGAGATATATACATATATGTGGCTGGAAAGTGTACTGGTTAAGGGCTCTGCCTTTGACATGGGAGACCAGGGTTCGAATCCTGGCTAGGTCAAGTATATATTCAGTAAGGAGTTCAAGGCAAGACTCCCTAACGCTGCAGAGTGGCCTCTTGAGCGGCTGCAGCTCCTGAGTGCTTTGAGTCCAACAGGAGAAAAGTGCGATACAAATGTTCAGATTATTATTACGGTATATATATATTAGTTACCTTAGCCCTTTTAATAACGGGCTCTAGGTCTGTCACCACCTCCACCTGTCAGCGCATGTGCGCGTTTCCCCCTGGCTGTCCTGCTCCTGTCCCAACAATGGCTTTTTCTGTGGCACATGCGTAGTAGCGCAAACGCAAGGACACACACACACGGACATGGGACGCAGAGACACTAAGGTCTTATTAGGCAGGAAGAAGTGTTGTACCTTTAAGGGACACATATGGCACCATCCCGATGCAGTGGCAGTTGGAGCACCCCTGGACCCGAAATCGCCCCTCAAAGTAATCGACCAGTTTTGGTAGAAGAAAATGCATAAATTAGCAAGAAAAACAGAAGGAAGGGAGCACCGCTCCAATCAGGGAATGCAGCGTGCCAGGTCTCTCCAAAGTGCCTCTAAAGGAGTACAGACCAAGTACAACAGAAAAGGCCGGCACCGCTATCTGTATTTTAAGCTCTTTTATTCGAACCCAGTGGCAGCACTGCTGCCACTGGGTGTGAATAAAAGAGCTTAAAATACAGATATTGGTGCCGGCCTTTTCTGCTGTACTAAATTAGCAAGAGGCAGAGCTGATTTCTATAGCTCTGCCTCTTGTCTTCCAAGTCCGCCCCCTTCTGTCCCTTACTCCACCCCTCTGATCCAAGCGCCCGATGTTGTGCCTCAGCAGTGAACAGCTGTTTTCAGATCTTGCCACAGATTCTCGATTGGATTTAGAACTGGACTTTGACTGGGCCATTCTAACACATGGATATGTTTTGTTTTACACCATTCCATTGTTGCCCTGGCTTTATGTTTAGGGTCATTTTCCTGCTGGAAGGTGAACCTCCGCCCCAGTCTCAAGTCTTTTGCAGTCTCCAAGAGGTTTTCTTCCAAGTTAGCCCTGTATTTGGCTCCATCCATCTTCCCATCAACTCAGATCAGCTTCCCTGTCCCTGCTGAAGAGAAGCACCCCCCGAGCATGATGCTGCCACCACCATATTTGACAGTGAGGATGGTGTGTTCAGAGTGATGTGCAGTGTTAGTTTTCTGCCACACATAGCGTTTTGCAGTTTGGCCAAAAAGTTCCATTTTGGTCTCATCTGACCAGAGCACCTTCTTCCACATGGTTGCTGTGTCCCCCACATAGCTTGTGGCAAACTGCAAACGGGACTTCTTATGCTTTCTGTTAACAATGCCTTTCTTCTTGCCACTCTTCCATAAAGGCCAACTTTGTACAGTGCATGACTAATAGTTGTCCTATGGACAGATTCCCCCACCTGAGCTGTAGATCTCTGCAGCTCTTCCAGAGTCACCATGGGCCTCTTGAGCGTTCGTAAGTTGGGGACTACCTATATAGTGTTTTATATAACATTGCATCATTTTCTAATATTTGCAGTTTACACACTACTCAGCATTCTAAATGATTTTACAGGGCAGGCCAGTGAAATTTTGACCTGTACTCTGGAGAGAAAAAACATTACAGTGACTGACAATTGAGATAACAAGCTTCAGAAGACAGAGCTCTCTGCGACTTTGAAGACTGGAACCGACTAGAGCGATTTTTTTAAGCGTCTAGGGAGCGTGATAAATCACTAGCGATTTCCCTAAATGCTCTGCCAATGTAAATGGACAAATCATTATATATATATATTCCTGGGTATAATAAAAACTTGGTTTAACAGTTCTGGTTTAAAACCCAATAAAGTAGACCACAGCTATTACCCATAATTCTAGTTATTATTATTATTGTTATTAATATTATTATTATTATTATTATTATTATTATTATTATGCATGTTTGGTTTCATTTAATGGAAAGTGCATTTCCATGTTCATATTTGGTCTCAAACTCACTTAAAGCAAACCTGAAGCGAAACAAACCCCCAAAACTTATGATATAATGAATCGTATGTGTAGTATGGATAATTCATGAATCGTTAGTAGCAAAGAAGAGTCTCATATTTTTATTTTCTGTGATATAACTGTCACAGTTGCAGTTTTAAAACTACACTCTGTGGTTTTAAAACTGCATAAAACAATGTAGAAATAATGGCCCTTTGAACTTTCCTGCAGTAAGAACTTATCGCAAGCTGTCTCTCACTGTTTCTTGGTTGTTTAAATGGAACCTGAAGCAAGAGGGATATGGAGACCGTCATACAGTATATACTCGCATATAAGCCGACCCTTGTATAAGCCGAGGTACCCACTTTTTCCTCCGAAACCAGGAAAAAGTGATTGACTCGCATATAAGCCCCCTCTCCAGTATAACCCCTTGCCACAGCAGCCAGATGTGCTCCCAGTAGAAGTAATTCCCTCTCCCCATAGCCAGATCTGCCCCAAGGACAGCTGTGTCTCAAGATGATAATAGATGGCATCATAGATATAAGACAGTGATTGCCACACAGGTAGAATCCCCGATCACTGCACCGCTGACACGTTACCGCTGACACGTTGCTGTACGCTCTGCTCCACAATCCAGGGGACACAGGTAGTCTTGAGCAGCGCACTCTGCACAACATGTTTCAGGGGATGGGGGGCACAGACACAGCAGGGAGCCAGCTGGCAAGAGCAGCATCACTAGTGCAAGATCCTTACACTCCTCTGCCAGTAACAAAACCTGCTCCACCATCCATTCTGCTCCACTGACTCGCATATAAACCGAGGGGGTAACTTTTCAGCACATTTTTTGTGCTGAAAAATTAGGCTTATATGTGAGTATATACAGTATTTATTTCCTTTTAAACAATACCAGTTGCCTGGCAGTCCTCCTGATCCTGTGTGTATAATACGTTTAGCTATAAACCCTTAAAGAGACTCCGTAACAAAAATTGCATCCTGTTTTTTATCATCCTACAAGTTCAAAAAGCTATTCTAATGTGTTCTGGCTTACTGCAGCACGTTCTACTATCACCATCTCTGTAATAAATCAACTTATCTCTCTCTTGTCAGACTTGTCAGCCTGTGTCTGGAAGGCTGCCAAGTTCTTCAGTGTTGTGGTTCTGCTATGAACTCCCCCTTCCAGGCCCCTGTATGCACACTGCCTGTGTGTTATTTAGGATTAGAGCAGCTTCTCTCTTCTCTCTTATCTTTTACAAGCTGGATAAATCGTCCTCTGAGCTGGCTGGGCTTTCACATACTGAAGAATTACAGACAAGGGCAAAGCTGTTTGCAGAAAGAAACAAGCAGCCTGAAACTTCAGTGCATGAGAGATGCAGGGGGAAAGAAACACACAAATGATCTCCTGAGATTCAAAAGGAAGGCTGTATACAGCCTGCTTGTGTATGGATGTATTTTCTATGTGTGGACATACTGTACATCAACCTACTTCCTGTTTTAGGGGCCATTTTGTTTGTTTATAAACAAACTTTTTAAAACTGTTTTTAACCACTTTTAATGCGGCGAGGAGCGGCAAAATTGTGTCAGAGGGTAATAGGAGATGTCCCCTAACGCACTGGTATGTTTACTTTTGTGCGATTTTAACAATACAGATTCTCTTTAACAAGCATTCAGCAGATCAGGTACTCTGACTCAGCTGACTCAGGTTTTCCTGGATTAGCCATATGCTTGTTCCAGGGTTTCAACTCTGACGTTACTCATACCAGAAGATCAACAGGGCTACCAGGCATCTGAAATTGTTTACAAGGAAATACATATGGCAGCCTCCATATTGCTCTCACCTCGGGTTCCCTTTAAGTGTTTCAGAAAACAGGACTGTATTGCACCCAGTGGGTGAATAGCTCAGAGAAGCTCTTTTGCATACATAACAACTGAAGTTTCTTAACTCCTTCTGCACTGGAAACAATATGAGACTCTTTTCATTGCTACTGATG
This sequence comes from Hyperolius riggenbachi, assembly GCF_040937935.1. NCBI lineage: Eukaryota > Metazoa > Chordata > Amphibia > Anura > Hyperoliidae > Hyperolius > Hyperolius riggenbachi. Next base: position 11,947,489 of record NC_090654.1, read on the forward strand.
TTCTGTTCCTTATCCGTAGTACTCATACAATTCATTATCTCATATGGTCCAGTTTTTTTTACACTTTTTTTTTTTTCAATTTAAGAATTATGATCGATTTTTCAGTTAATTGAAGAAGCATACAAAAAGAGATTTATTTTTCCTTCCGCGCAGATCCCTTGGTTTACTTTCGAGCCGGGATTCTAAGAATGTGAGTGAAAAGCTGACAGTCTGCCAAGCAGCGGGAATGTTTTCTTTTACGGGACTTTTTCATACATTAGTCCTAATATGTCTGACGTAGGAGATGCGAGCGTCACTGTGCCCCGTGTCAGAGCGTCGCACATCCTCATGGGGGATACAGAGCGGGCCTGCCTGCAAAACTCTTACATTATTCATCTTATTTAAGCGCTGAATGTTGACAAAACTGGGCACTACCACCATAAACAGGAACTGTGCGCAATCTGTTAATGATCGACATTGTGTTTACACTCTGCCTGTGAGAGCCGTCCGCCCACCGCGACAAACATTACGCAAAGCGGAGCTCAGAGATCCATTCATAATGTGAGCATCGCTAGAACAGCTGATGTTCTGTTGACAATCTCTAGAGAACGACACGTCTTAGTTGAAGCCGGCAGGTGCTAGTTTATACCCACCGCAGTCCACCCATCCCTCACTTATCCAGTCTGAATGTACATTTCTCCTTTGTTTCGCTATTGGACTTTATACACTAAAGTCGCTTCACTGATGTTTGAGAATTGCGTCCTCAGGCTGTGTAAGCAAGGATGCAATTTACTGTATATTTGTATGTTCTCAGGCCTCTGTCTTGCCACTGCCAGGGGCATAACTAGAGAGGAACAGTCCCTGCAATCGCAGGGGGAGACCAGAGCTGTTGGGGGACCCAATTATGAATCTTCCCTTCGGGCTATACTTCAGATCAGGTGGGTTTTTTTTGTGGGTTATGTTATGGGTGTTATGTTATGTTATCATAACTTGTTATGGGTGTGAACATCAGGATGGACACACTCAAGGGGGGTTTTAGGGTTAAGTGTCAGGAAGGGGGGTTTTAGGGTTAGGTGTCAGGAAGGGGGTTTCTAAGGTTAGGTCAGGTGTCAGGAAGGGGGTTTAGGGTTAGACATCAGGAAAAGGGGTTTAGGGTTAGGCGTCAAGAAGGGAGGGTTCTGTGTGAGAGTAAGGTTAGGTTAAGTTGTGGTAAAATACTGTTAATATATGCCAATATTTTATAATGATAACTTACACTAGTTACACTTATTGGTAGCATATCGGTAGATATTATTAACCATAATTTTATGAACTAAAACAGGCACTCATTTTTCTTTGCGCCCCTATTTCATGCACCTTTCAAATGTATGAATTCTAACGTGCTAATTGCATGTTTACATTTATGTGATCCATAAATCTATAGGTTGGATTGAGAAATGTGTACCTCCTGCCTATGTCACGAGCCACACATGACACTACCCTATTATAATCTCTTCCCTCAAGGCGAACGGTTGTCAGAGCCAGGAAACAGATGTCTCTATTAGTTGTCATGTGTTGAAAGTGTTGAGAAATATGACTCTTTCCTGCAGGATCTCCAACACGATCTATGAGGCAGAAAACCTCAAACACAGGCTTCTGTAGGCCGATATTCACTCTGACAATGGGCTTATGGTCAAGTCTCACATTCCTGCGCTCTACCACTCTGCCGAATGTTATATTGTAGTGTATTCACTGTGCGACTGTTGGGTCGTTTCCGCTCTCTGTCTGGCTGGAAGCGTATTCGCTGTGCAAACGTCGGCTCGTTTCCGCTCTCTGTCTGGCTGGAAGCGATCTCAAGCTGTCTCGTGTCGTGCCTGAGCTCTGCTCCGATGACAGATCTTCTCCTCTGCTTTCTCATCTGATTATATTGTCACTTGGAAAAGCCCTGAGCTTCCTTTCGTGCGTTTGACATTTGTCATTTGTACGGCTATGTCATTCATTAATGAGCTCAGGCAGAATCTACGACATGCATCGAGTGTGGAGTGATAACATGGAGAGGCGGCAGAGGAAACGCAAACAGGCTCCCTCAGGGCTTGTTCAGAGGGGCGGGGAAGCCGCCAGGAACGGCAAGCAGGCGGGGTCATCTCCTACTGCAGCCAGGTCAGGGCTGGGGGTCGCCAGGGAGTGATCAGCCATGGTGACATTACAGATCAGAAGCACCGTGTGTACATCTGACAGGGATGTCACGGCCACCTGCAGCCGTCACCTGAGAGCGACGCACGCAGGACTGATAAAGATGACAAGCCGTCCATCTGAATGTAGCCTCAGAGATAGAAAAGCATTTGTTCCAATGATTAAAGAGCACCTGTCACAAACCTGAGCAACCCAAGCCAAGCATATCATGCCAAAACATACTCAGGGGCAGAAATGGATTAAGATGAAATGGGGGCCCCAGGCAGGATAGCAGTCTTTGCCCACCGCTGATGGTCACCCAGTGGCGGCTCCAGGAAATTTTTTTAGGGGGTGCTATGCAGGTGCTAGACCAATTTCTGGGGGAGCTGACGACCTGCCGCAGCAAAAAAAATGGGTGTGGCTACAACCTGCGCCGCGGCGAAAAAATGGGCGTGGTCATGACCGGATGAGGGCGGGGCTAACTGTAATTTAAAGTGAACCCAGGGTGAGAGTGATATGGTGGTTGCCATATTTATTTCCTTTTAAACAATTCTAGTTGCCTGGCAGCCCTGCTGATCTATTTGGCTGTAGTAGTGAACTGAATTACACCAGAAACAAGCATGCAGCTAATCTTGTCAGTTCTGACAATATTGTCAGAAACCCCTGACCTGCTGCATGCTTGTTCAGGGTCTATGGTTGAAAGAATTAGAGGCAGAGGACCAACACGGCAGCCAGGCAGCTGGTATTACTTAAAAGGAGATAAATATGGCAGCCTCAATATTATTCTCACCTCGGGTTCCCTTTAAAAGACAAAAGACAAACACTTATATAGCGCTTTTCTCCTGGCGGACTCAAAGCGCCAGAGCTGCAGTCACTAGGACGCGCTCTATAGGCAGTAGCAGTGTTAGGGAGACTTGCCTAAGATCTCCTACTGAATAGGTGCTGGCTTACTGAACAGGCAGAGCCAAGATTCAAACCCTGGTCTCCTGTGTCAGAGGCAGAGCCCTTAACCATTACACTATCCAGCCACTTTAAAAGTGCAACGCAAAGACAGAGGGCCCAAGTTTTGGTGACCCTTTCCCCAGAAAATTCACATAATTGTGAAGGTTTTCTCTAGAAAATACACGTAATGTGAGCAGATTTTAACAAAAAACACATCCAATGACCCCAATATGCACAATCGGTAGCAGATATGGCCCCAATATGCACAATCGGTAGCAGATATGGCCCCAATATGCACAATCGGTAGCAGATATGGCCCCAATATGCACAATCGGTAGCAGATATGGCCCCAATATGCACAATCGGTAGCAGATATGGCCCCAATATGCACAATCGGTAGCAGATATGACCCCAATATGCACAATCGGTAGCAGATATGACCCCAATATGCACAATCCGTAGCAGATATGACCCCAATATGGACAATCCGTAGCAGAAATGACCCCAATATGCACAATCCGTAGCAGATATGACCCCAATATGCACAATCCGTAGCAGATATGACCCCAATATGCACAATCAGCATCACCTGAAAAAGAAAAGAAAAACCCATTTACTCACCTACAGCCAGAAGACCTTCTTTCCCGACCTCCTGACCCGACCTCCTTGTGGCGCACAGCGCCCGTGCGCCCACGATCCTCTTCCTTCCTGACGTCACGGCGAGACTTCCTGGCTGCCTGCATGCAGAGAGCAGGGCTACGGGAAAATGGCCGCCCGAAGCCATGCACTGCAGACTCGAAGTCTGCAGAGCAGGGCTCCGGGCGGCCATCTTACCGTAGCCCCGCCTGCTGCTCCGTGCTGCTGCTGTGTGAACTGACTTGGCGTCTTTTAGACGCCTGAAGTCAGTTCACTCCAGGGGGTGCTTTGACAATTCTAGGGGGTGTTCGAGCACCCCCAAGCACCCCCCTGGCGCCGCCCCTGTGGTCACCTGATGTTTTTAGCTAGATTTGGTGGGGGCTAGCGTCCTTCAGGCCCCTAGTCCCTCTCCAGGCGACTGCCTAGTATGGCCTTGTGGATGATCTGGCTCTGTTAATGGGCTACCAGAAATAAAAACCATGGACCCTATTCAATTCAAGTTTTCTCCCAGGAAATAATTTTTTATCATTTATTAATCATTTTAAAGGACAACTGAAGCGTGGGGTATATGGAGGCTGCCATATTTATTTCATGTTAAGCAATACCAGTTGCCTGGCTGTCCTGCTGATCCTATGCCTCTAATACTTTTAGCCATAGCCCCTGAACAAGCATGCAGCAGATCAGGTGTTTCTGATATTATTGTCAGATTTAATAAGATTAGCCGCATGCTTGTTTCTGGTGTTAATTAGACACTACTGCAGCCAAATTGATCAGCAGGGCTGCCAGGCAACTGGTATTGTTTAAAAGGTAATAAATATGGCAGCCTCCATATACCTCAGTTGTCCTTTAAAATAAGTTTTCAGCACTCTGCAATTGACAAAGTACCAAAACATAGGTGAAAAACTACTGTCAACATTATTGAGAGTATAATTTTAACTACACATAGTCCCGAATCAGCTAGGACCCCTGAGGTGAGAGGGATATGGGGGCTGCTGCATATATTTCCTTTTACACAATACTGGTTGCCTGGCAGTCTTGCTGATTTCTTTGGCTGCAGTAGTGTCTGAATCATACGCCTGAAACAGGCATACAGCTAATTATGCCGCACTTGTGGCTGCTTAAAGTGAACCCGAGGTTGAATGTCGATTGAATGTCTTATTGTCTCTGCTCAGTGGCAGCCTATTAAGTGTCTCTAAAAGAAAATACATGAATTATTGATCTTTTTCTACCTGCCCCTGCTCTCAGAAGTTTAATTCTGCCAGGAAAACTTTTATGGCTGTAATCTGCTTATCAGTGATGTTTACTATATTCCCGGCAAGGTACCGACAAGACAGAAGCCGTCACTTCCATGCCTGGAAATTAACTCTTACAGGCAGAAAAATAAAACAAGTAAAACAGCCTGGTTATTATTATGTTTGTACTGTACATACACATGTTTATCTGATCATGTTTCCTCGGGTACACGTTAAACCTGATGTTGTGTAGTTTTAATGCCGCCCGATCCTGAACATGGGACACAATAGCGTGTACCTGTTGGCTCAGTACTCGATGGTAACACAGTGATCGGGAAGTGAAAAAACTGAAAAAAATACATTAGAGGTATGCGTTATATACAGTGCAAAACATTGAAAATGAAAAAGAAATAATCCCCATACCACACACAGAGAATGTCTGCTTCTAGCAAAAGCCCATGTCACTGTTTTGTGCTGTATACAATGTGTACCTCTGAAGAAGCCCTTTACAGGTGAAACATGTTGGGTTTATTTAGTGTGTAAGGGGATTTTGCATTATCCTCTTTTAGCTATTGTCTGTGACTCATTGTGGGTGTGGCAATACATCTCGCAGGCATGTTTCTGTTATCTCAGAAAAAGTTACAGGAGTTTATATTCAGGTACTAGAGAACACACGGTAACAATTCAAATGACCCCTGTGCTGTCACAACAGCCTCTCTTTATGTTATTTAACATTGTTTATATATTACAACAAACTACAATAGTATATTCCAGTTACCCTGCTAGATTTAGCTAGATAGGATATCCCAACTGTCACTCCCTGCTCAGCAGCCACTTTCTAGATCATTCTGTTATAGAGTGGAGCAGAGCCGGGACAAAGTCCTCCAGCACTCAAGGCTGAGACAGCAAAGTGCGCCCCTCCATCCCTCCCACCCCAGCTGTCACACACTGATTGCTATTAGACTAAGAGGCCCCTCCTCCATCCCTCCCACCCCAGCCGTCACTCTGATTGCTATTAGAGTAAGAGGCATCCCAGGGTCCCCAACCTCCCCAACACCTTAATCTCTATTTATCTGGCTTGCAGTCACTGTCATGTATCCCCTTTTCTTATATCTTTCTGCTTCAAACACAATAGGAAATGATAGCTGAGTGAGTTGTGCGTCCCCTCCTACACTGCGCCCTGAGGCTGGAGCCTCTCCAGCCTCTGCCTCGGCCCGGCCCTGGATTGGAGTCAGTTGGTGAGGTAATCCTGTATGCACCTTGCAGTTGCATCGTCTTTTTACCTAAGAATATGCTCTGGTGGCTGGATGGTGTACTGGTTAAGGGCTCTGCCTCTGACACAGGAGACCAGGGTTCGAATCTCGGCTCTGTCTGCTCAGTAAGCCAGCACCTATTCAGTAGGAGACCTTAGGCAAGTCTCCCTAACACTGCTACTGCCTATAGAGCATGCCCTAGTGGCTGCAGCTCTGGTGCTTTGAGTCCGCCAGGAGAAAAGCGTGATATAAATGTTATTTTTCTTTTGTCTAAAAACAGTGGTGGGCCGAAATTTTGCATATGCAAAATTTTGCATTGAAATTCACAATTACGCATCATCATCATATTGCAAAATTTCAGAGAAAATCGTAATTAATTTTGTATGTAATAGTAGTATTTTAAAATTTTGCATAATTTTTCAGGTAATTTTCGTGAAATTTTGCGTAAATTTGTGCTGACTTTAGATGTTAATAGCAAGGCCGCCATACATGCTATTGCTACCAAAATTGCTACATATGTGAAGCAGAATAGTGGTTATAAGTCACAAAAAATTCATAAAGACCTTGTAGTGTTTGAGAAACTCGATTTTAAAAATGCAAAGAAAAATGTTTTTTTTAAACTGTCATTTTTGTAAGTTTAAAAACCATTTTTCACTTGCATTTTTAAAATCGAGTTTCTCAAAAACTATAAAGTTTTTTTGCAAAATTATTTTTTTGACTTGTACCCACGATTCTCCTTAACATATGTAGCAATTTTTGTGTCAATAGCATGTATTGAGGCTTTGCTATTCACTGTTAAAGTCGGCAAGAAATTCCGCAAAATTTTGCGAAATTACAAATGACTACATGAAATCAACAGAATTTGCAAATCGTAATTGCGTATAAGCGTAACTGCAAAAATGTACACGAAAATTAGCAAAATCATAATTTGTTGATTACCATCATCACTACTAAAAACATCCCTGTATGCTTTAAATGCAAGTAAAGATACTTCGGATTACACTTGGAGAATTATTTCATCGAGTAAAACTGCCTGTGGAGGTTTCTGAATCAGTGTGGAGTCATATTCCTATACAGACTGGGTCTTCTGGAGTGTGCCTCACACATATGGCGGGAATCAAAACAGAACAACCCCCACCCCGCAAGGAGAAGGTCATCTATGTAACGTCCATACCAGGAAATGCATTGCCGAAAAGGATTCTCCAAAGATGAAGTGCTCCTCCAACCCATATAGAGGTTGGTGGTGAGTGAGGGCGAAAATGTTGCCCCCTTTGAAGCATCTCTGGACATAGAAAGTATCATTAAGGCTCCCTGCACACTGCAAATCCGTTTTCCGATTCCGTTTCCGATTCCGATTCCGTTTCCGATTTTCCCTGAATACATTCAACAGAAAAACGGATCAAAAAACGCAGCATGCAGTAAAGATTAAAAATCTGAATCGGAATCGGATGTAAAAACAGATTAAAAAGCGGAATCGGAATCTGAAGTGCATGCAGTGTGCAAGAGGCCTTAATAAGAAATTAACCACAAGCACAGCCAATTCCAGAAGCTGCATGTAGCATCCGAGAAACCTTGATCGACTGAGGCGCTTGACTAACATCAAATGATAGTAAGCACGGGCCCTGGCACTAGAACACTCCCGTTCATCTCCCATTCATTTCAATAAAGAAGAGTTGGATCTCTGGGCCCCTAGCTTCTTAGTTCCGCCCCTGCAGAACTGTGCTGGCCAGTGAGATCCCAGAGATTTAGGTTTGCTGCAGTAGTAAGGCTGGCAGTCTTACATGATATCCAGCAAGAGGATTGCTTCCCCCACAAGTAATACATCCTCGTTCCTCGTACGACAATAAAGAAAATCATCATTACGGAGGGGGGATAAATTGCTAACAGACGTAATTTGCAGCTAAACAAAACTGCCAGAGTTTTATTCATGCGCTCATTACCTTTCTGGATAATTGTTTTATGACAGACCATATTACTGCTGGAAGGAACTCCGAGGAGAATCGCTGGCTTTAATATTTAATATCACCGCAATAAACTGGAATTGATGATGAGTCCAGGAAGAAGTAAAAGCAGAAACAGGATTTGTTATATTATTTCTAATGTTTATTATGTTGTGTAAAATTGTTAGCATCAGAGCAGACATAAAAAAAAAAAAAAAAAAAAACGTTTTTGTGTTAATCACAGTTTGTACATAACTTAGAGTGACGTCAAATCGTAATCCAGACACATATTTAAGAGGTCAGTCCGTCCAACAGGAGCAATTCAGCTTTTAAGCAGATGAATCATCTCCAGCCTCCGGTATCTCTTGTACATAAAGCCGGAGAAATCCATAATCCTGCATTCTGAGTTCTGCCCACATTCAAATTTTATGAAAAACTCTATTCAACTTAAAGGGATACTGTAGGGGGGTCGGGGGAAAATGGGTTGAACTTACCCGGTGCTTCTAATGGTCCCCCGCAGACATCCTGTGCCCGCGCAGCCACTCCCCGATGCTCCGGCCCCGCCTCCAGTTCACTTCTGGAATTTCAGACTTTAAAGACAGAAAACCACTGTGCCTGCGTTGCTGTGTCCTTGCTCCCACCCACTGTCCACAATCATGAAAATTTCCCATCCAGGACTCGACCCACAAACGGATGTGATATAAATCACTAGTATTTATTCCATTGTTGCAGAAATGTGTACAGTACAATAAAATAGCACGACGTTTCGGGCATAGGCCCCTTATCAAGTGCTCAAACTTCTGATATGACATTGCAACATATATAGACACGACTTAACACACCACACCCAACAGTTGGGGGGTGGGCACATGCTTAGTTACTAATTAACCCTTTCAAGGGCAAAGAGCTGCTACCTGTTAAAGGAAACATCTGAGACTAAAGTCTTCATTCAAGCCACCAGGTGATTGAGTCCCCAAACACTCCATCCAGTAGGCCTCACGTCTCAGGAGCGTGTTTCTGTGGGGCTTACCCTCCTGAGAGGGTACAACTTCCAATATCTGCCATCTTAATTGGCTCACGCTATGTCTTGACTCGACAAAATGTCGTGCCAGGGGGGATACTGTGTTTATGTCCTCTCCCCTATCCTTGGCTTTTTTCAAGACCTGGATGTTACTTTTGTGTTCGTTAAGCCTAATCTTGATTTCCCTTGTAGACTGACCCACGTACCCCAGGCCGCAGGGGCACTTGATGTAATAAACCACCCCCTTTGTGTCAAATGTGGCAAAATCTCTAAGTGTGACAGCTGCTCCTGTGCGGGGGTGATGTACCTCTGGGCCCTTAATGATGCTGTTACAATGCTGGCAGTGGAGGCACGGGAATGTCCCTGTCTTAGGGGGGCCCAGAAATCTCTGGATTGCACCCCCAGTCCTACCAATGTCAGCCCTTACCAAATGGTCCCTCAATGACTTTGCTTTTCTATACACAAATCTAGGTGGGGCTCTACAGATTGGAGCAATTTGTGGATCCATCTCAATCACCGGCCAGAATTTCAACATTACGTCTCTCAGTATTGTCGATTCTCTGCAATATGTAGTGACAAAATTCACTTCATCTGCTTGATCACATTCCACAGTTTTATATTGTCTCAACATTTCTCTAGTCATCCCTGACACCTCCAATGCTAACTCCTCACATCGCTTTCTGTTGTAACCCCTACTCACAAAATCCTCAGTGAGGAGTTGCGCCTGTTTTTGATATAAAATATCAGTAGAGGTAATCCTCCTTGCCCTAATATATTGGCTCTTGGGGAGCCCATTTACCAATGGCCTAGGGTGACAGCTGCTGGCCAAAAGAAAGCCATTCTTATCAGTCTCTTTTCTGTATAGATCGGTTTCAAAACCATGTTCTCCCTTCCTGATCTCAAACGTCAAGGAAGTGTAAGCTGCTGTCACCATACTCCATTTTGAATTTTAAGGTACTATGTTTCTGATTTAGGGCATCAAAAAACACATGCAACTCTATCTCACTTCCTGTCCATCACTTCCTGTCCATGGGGGAAAATGGGTTGAACTTACCCGGGACTTCTAATGGTCCCCCTGCAGACATCCTGTGCCCGCGCAGCCACTCACCGATGCTCCGGCCCCGCCTCCAGTTCACTTCTGGAATTTCAGACTTTAAAGACAGAAAACTACTGTGCCTGCGTTGCTGTGTCCTTGCTCCCACTGACACCAGGAGTGTATTGAGCAGGCCCAGTATGGTCTGTGCCTGCGCAGTACACTCCTGGTGAGGTGACATATACAAGAGGAGAAAACTCAGGTGAAAAATTGCCCCAGGTGGGAGTTTTACATTGAGTCCACTCAAGCATTCTATACATAACAAAAGATATGGAGCACCAAAACCTGCCAAGGACAGCCAAGGACAGTCACAGTATCAGAGAGGTGTAAGCAGGGGAGGGGACAGCCGCAGTGTCAGACAAAGGTGTAAGCAGGGGAGGGGATAGCTGCAGTGTCAGAGAGGTGTAAGCAGGGGAGGGGACAGCCGCAGTGTCGGAGAGGTGTAAGCAGGGGAGGGGACAGCCACAGCATCAGAGAGGTGTAAGCAGGGGAGGGGACAGCCACAGCATCAGAGAGATGTAAGCAGGGGATGGGACAGCTGCAGTGTCAGAGAGGTGCAAGCAGGGGAGGGGACAGCTGCAGTGTCAGAGAGGTGTAAGCAGGGGAGGGGACAGCTACAGTTTCAGAGAGGTGTAAGCAGTAAATGGGACAGCTGCAGTGTCGGAGAGGTGTAAGCAGAGGAGGGGACAGCTGCAGTGTCGGAGAGGTGTAAGCAGAGGAGGGGACAGCTGCAGTGTCAGAGAGGTGTAAGCAGAGGAGGGGACAGCTGCAGTGTCGGAGAGGTGTAAGTAGGGGAAGGGACAGCTGCAGTGTCAGCGAGGTGTAAGCAGGGGAGGGGACAGCTGCAGTGTCAGAGGTGTAAGCAGGGGAGGGGACAGCTGCAGTGTCAGAGAGGTGTAAGCAGGGGATGAGACAGCTGCAGTGTTGGAGAAGTGTAAGCAGGGGAGGGGACAGCTGCAGTGTCAGAGAGGTGTAAGCAGGGGATGGGACAGCTGCAGTGTCGGAGAGGTGTAAGCAGAGGAGGGTAAAGCTGCAGTGTCAGAGAGGTGTAAGCACGGGAGGGGACAGCTGCAGTGTCAGCGAGGTGTAAGCAGGGGAGGGGACAGCTGCAGTGTCAGAAAGGTGTAAGCAGGGGAGGGGACAGCCGCAGTGTCAGAGGTGTAAGCAGGGGAGGGGACAGCCGCAGTGTCAGAGGTGTAAGCAGGGGAGGGGACAGCTGCAGTGTCAGAGAGGTATAAGCAGGGGAGGGGACAGCCGCAGTGTCAGAGGTGTAAGCAGGGGAGGGGATGGCTGCAGTGTCAGACAGGTGTAAGCAGGGGAGGGGACAGCCACAGTGTCAGAGAGGTGTAAGCAGGGGAGGGGACAGCCACAGTGTCAGAGAGGTGTAAGCAGGGGAGGGGACAGCCGCAGTGTCAGAGAGTTGTAAGCAGGGGAGGGGACAGCTGCAGTGTCAGAGGTGTAAGCAGGGGAGGGGACAGCCACAGTGTCAGAGAGGTGTAAGCAGGGGAGGGGACAGCCGCAGTGTCAGAGAGTTGTAAGCAGGGGAGGGGACAGCTGCAGTGTCAGAGGTGTAAGCAGGGGAGGGGACAGCCACAGTGTCAGAGAGGTGTAAGCAGGGGAGGGGACAGCTGCAGTGTCAGAGAGGTGTAAGCAGGGGAGGGGACAGCTGCAGTGTCAGAGAGGTGTAAGCAGGGGAGGGGACAGCTGCAGTGTCAGAGAGGTGTAAGCAGAGGAGGGGACAGCTGCAGTGTCAGAGAGGTGTAAGCAGAGGAGGGGACAGCTGCAGTGTCGGAGAGGTGTAAGTAGGGGAAGGGACAGCTGCAGTGTCAGCGAGGTGTAAGCAGGGGAGGGGACAGCTGCAGTGTCAGAGGTGTAAGCAGGGGAGGGGACAGCTGCAGTGTCAGAGAGGTGTAAGCAGGGGATGAGACAGCTGCAGTGTTGGAGAAGTGTAAGCAGGGGAGGGGACAGCTGCAGTGTCAGAGAGGTGTAAGCAGGGGATGGGACAGCTGCAGTGTCGGAGAGGTGTAAGCAGAGGAGGGTAAAGCTGCAGTGTCAGAGAGGTGTAAGCACGGGAGGGGACAGCTGCAGTGTCAGCGAGGTGTAAGCAGGGGAGGGGACAGCTGCAGTGTCAGAAAGGTGTAAGCAGGGGAGGGGACAGCCGCAGTGTCAGAGGTGTAAGCAGGGGAGGGGACAGCCGCAGTGTCAGAGGTGTAAGCAGGGGAGGGGACAGCTGCAGTGTCAGAGAGGTATAAGCAGGGGAGGGGACAGCCGCAGTGTCAGAGGTGTAAGCAGGGGAGGGGATGGCTGCAGTGTCAGACAGGTGTAAGCAGGGGAGGGGACAGCCACAGTGTCAGAGAGGTGTAAGCAGGGGAGGGGACAGCCACAGTGTCAGAGAGGTGTAAGCAGGGGAGGGGACAGCCGCAGTGTCAGAGAGTTGTAAGCAGGGGAGGGGACAGCTGCAGTGTCAGAGGTGTAAGCAGGGGAGGGGACAGCCACAGTGTCAGAGAGGTGTAAGCAGGGGAGGGGACAGCCGCAGTGTCAGAGAGTTGTAAGCAGGGGAGGGGACAGCTGCAGTGTCAGAGGTGTAAGCAGGGGAGGGGACAGCCACAGTGTCAGAGAGGTGTAAGCAGGGGAGGGGACAGCTGCAGTGTCAGAGAGGTGTAAGCAGGGGAGGGGACAGCTGCAGTGTCAGAGAGGTGTAAGCAGGGGAGGGGACAGCTGCAGTGTCAGAGGTGTAAGCAGGGGAAGGGACAGCTGCAGTGTCAGAGAGGTGTAAGCAGGGGAGGGGACAGCTGCAGTATCAGAGAGGTGTAAGCAGGGAAGAGGACAGCTGCAGTGTCAGAGAGGTGTAAGCAGGGGAGGGGACAGCCGCAGTGTCAGAGAGGTGTAAGCAGAGGAGGGGACAGCTACAGTGTCAGAGAGGTGTAAGCAGGGGAGGGGACAGCCACAGTGTCAGAGAGGTGTAAGCAGGGGAGCAGACAGCTGCAGTGTCAGAGAGGTGTAAGCAGGGGATCGGACAGCTGCAGTGTCGGAGAGGAATAAGCAGGGGAGGAGACAGCTGCAGTATCAGAGAGGTGTAAGCAGGGTAGGGGCAGCCACAGTGTCAGAGAGGTGTAAGCAGGGGAGGGGACAGCTGCAGTGTCAGAGGTGTAAGCAGGGGAGGGGACAGCTGCAGTGTCAGAGAGGTGTAAGCAGGGGAGGGGACAGCTGCAGTGTCAGAGAGGTGTAAGCAGGGAAGTGGATTGTCAGAGAGATGTAAGCAGGAGAGGGGATAGTCTCAGTGAAATGGAAGTGTAAGCAAGGGAGGAGACAGCTGCAGTGTCAGAGAGGTGTAAGCAGGGTCAGGGAAGTGGATTGTCAGAGAGATGTAAGCAGGAGAGGGGATAGTCTCAGTGAAATGGAAGTGTAAGCAGGGGAGGAGACAGCTGTAGTATCAGAGAGGTGTAAGCAGGGGAGGGGAGAGCCACAAGATCAGAGAGGCAAAAGCAGTGGAGGGGGCATGAGGCATGCTCCTCCCCTTTTTACAATTGTTTTCAGCTCTGGTATCCTTTGAGGTGGTCATACACTGGTCTCAGATTATCAACTGATCAAATAGAGATCTATTTGATCAAAACCCTCCACACACTGCACACACTGCACATAGATCTTTAATAGATTTCAGTATCTATTTCACCCCCCTGAGCAATTCAGAGTGAAGGCGGAGCTTACACTTTCCTGTCCACAGCTCGGTTCTCATGTCTTCTCTCCCCGCTGGCTCCACCTTCCTCCCTTTTTACTCCTGAGTCCTCTAGAGTTTGTTACATCATACAAGCCCCCGGGACTCGGGAGAGAAGGGACCAGAAGGAGCAGCCAGCCACGAGAGCAGACACGGGAACCACGCCACAGCCAGGTGAGTATAAGCTTCGCTGACTGACCACGTCACTCATTGCAAAATCAAATGCCACTAGTGACGAAATTGACTAAATTGACCAATATCTGCTGAAAATCAGTCAATCAAGACTGCAGAATCGCTTTCTATCAGATTTTCTCAAGTGATCAAGTCAGCCAGACATCGATGCAGAAAATCATCAACTGTATGGCCGTCTTTAGATTTGTATTTGAATTAAAATTTTGATTTAGACTTTGTTTTAATTTGGCTATATTTGTGTAATGATCTGCTCTGCTGTCTGCACAGGCAGGCAGCTTTTTGACCATTTTTCAGGTCTGTATGTTGCAGGTCCCTGGAAAGGAGACCTGTTTTCATTCCGCAAGTTTCAGACTTGCTGTTCTGGTGAGGGATTTGCATTCACTTATCTGGTTATTGATAGCTCTGCCTCTCTTGAAGGCTTGCAGTATAAATGTCATTTCCTCCCAGAATTCCCTGCTGGTCATAAAGGTTTGGTTCTGCTGGACTTACCTTGAGTTTCAGCCCCTCTGCTAATTGTTTGCTAAATATTGTCTTAGAGTAGTTTATCCTTGGGAGTGCACTAGCATTCCTTCTAGCGCAGTCAGGTTGTTTATTATCTGTATTGCCTAGTTCTGTCTTGTCTTGTCTGTTGCGATTGCACTTTCTCCAACGGCGGCTCACAGCGAATCGCTCTGTCTGTTTGGATTGCATTTGCCCTAGTGGTAGAGGCGGTGGATCCTTCTGTACTCTGTCTTGGAGTGTAAGCCAGAGCAGTGGTTGCTGCTGGTTGCTCCATCTGTCTTTCTGTCTGGATCGCATTTGCCCTAGCGGTAGAGGCGGTGGATCCTTCTGACCTATGTTCCTGGAGTGTAGGCCAGAGCTTTTGTCTGGTGTGAACGCTTGCTGTTGTCTGGTGTTAGGCAACCGATTAGCAAAGCGTTCTCGCCATCTGTTTGTCTTTTTGTTGTGTGTTCAATAGTTAGTTAGGGTTGGAACGCTTTGTCACTGTTGCGCTTAACGTGCGGTGACCGTGCCTTGAACACTCTTTGTCGCTATTGCGCTTAACGTGTGGTGACCGCGTTTACCTAGTCCTGTCTGTTCCTTCGTGTTGGATTGCAGTTTGCTAATTGGTTCTGTCTTTATTCATTCTATGATCTGTCTTTACTCAGTCTTGTGTCTCTATTAGCAATCGCCATCCTTGCGATTGCTTTCTCACTTTGGTTTTCGCTGTTGTATGTCCACCATCGCCAGATCCGACTAGATTGGTGGACATACATATATTCTGTCTCTGTGCTCACTCTCTCTCGAGTGGCTATCTTGCCCTGTGTTGCTTCACTTCGTGCAATCTCCATCTGGCATGTGTGGTTGTACAGAGACCGAGTTCCTCTGCACTCCACAGCTCCATCTGCCGGTGGGAATTCCTCTCTACAGGTGCATTTGCACCAAAGCTGGATTCCCTTATCCAAACGCTTGTGGAGGGTTTCCGCAGTGTCAGCGCACATGTTGTGCACTGACCACAGAGATAATTCCGCAACCGTTACAATTTGGCTATAGTTAAAACAAACCTGTAAACGTATGAGATAATTAATTGTATGTGTAGTATAGCTAAGAAATAGAACATTGGTAGCAAAGAAAAGAGTATCATATTGTTTTCCAGTACAGGAAGAGTTAAGAAACGTCACTTGTTGTCTATGCAAAAGAGCTTCTCTGAGCTCTTCAACCAAACTTGAGTCTAAGACCAGGCATGGGCAAACTTGGCCCTCCAGCTGTTGAGTAACTACAAGTCCCACAATGCATTGCAGGAGTCTGACGGCCACAGTCATGACTCATAAAGGCAGACGCATTGTGGGATTTGTAGTTCCTTAACAACTGGAGGGCCAAATTTGCCCATGCCTGGTCTAAGACAGTCCAATTTTCTAAAACACTTATACAGCCAAGAAACAGCAAGACACAGCTTCAGATAAGGTTTTACTGTAGGGAAGTTCAAATGGTCGTTAGCTCTGCTCCGTTTCATGGTTTAATACACTGGGCTCGATTCACAAAGTGGTGCTAACCCAGTTAGAGACTTTAGGCATGATAGCCATTGCACCATGCTGGTGAAAAGCCAGTTTAGGCGTGATAAGTTTAGGCATGATAAGTTTAGGCGTGATAAGTTTAGATAAGTGTAGATAGCGTGCAAAGTCCCGCACGCAAAGCAGCGACATTAAACTCTATGCGAAGTGCACCAGACTTTGCTAGCGCAAAACTTTTGATCAGCTGTGCACTGCGGTTCTAACCCAGTTGGTGCTTAAACTTATCATGCCTAAACTTATCACACCTAAACTTATCACACCTAAACTTATCATGCCTAAACTTATCACGCCTAAACTTATCACGCCTAAACTTATCATGCCTAAACTTATCACACCTAGGGCTCGATTCACAAAGCGGTGCTAACCCAGTTAGCATGCCTAAAAGACTTTAGGCATGATAACCATTGCACCATGCTGGTGAAAAGCCAGTTTAGGCGTGATAAGTTTAGGTGTGATAAGTTTAGGTGTGATAAGTTTAGGCATGCTAAGTTTAGATAAGTTTAGATCGATTGCAAAGTCCCGCACGCAAAGCAGCGCCATTAAACTTTATACAAAGTGCACCAGTCTTTGCTAGCGTAAAACTTTTGATCAGCTGTGCACTGCGGTGCTAACGCAGTTGGCGCTTAAACTTAGCATGCCTAAACTTATCACACCTAAACTTATCATGCCTAAACTTATCACACCTAAACTTATCACTCCTAAACTTATCATGCCTAAACTGAGTTTAGGCATGATAAAGGGCTTTTCACCAGCGTGCTAACTGTTAGCACCGCTTTGTGAATCAAGCCCCTAAACTGAGTTTAGGCATGATAAAGGGCTTTTCACCAGCGTGCTAACTGTTAGCACCGCTTTGTGAATCAGGCTCACAGAGTGTGGTTTGTAATGGCAAATATGACAGAATGATGCAATGTTATCAAACAAGCTATATAACTGAACATAAAAATATGAGACTCTTTTCTTTGCTACTGATGTTCTATTCGTTATCCGTACTACACATACAATTCATTATATCAGAAGTTTTTTTGCTTCCGGTTTGCTTTAACGTCACTGGCGGTAATCCCGAGTGTAGCACGGGCTAGCCGCCGGGAGCTCAATGCAGAGTATAGCACGCAGCGGGCGTTTTTACTCACCTCTCGGGGGATCCAGACATCGGCTGCCATTCTCCTTCCTGTCCTCCGAGGCTCTGAATCACTCTGGTGAGATTGCCGTCACTGATCTCACTACAGAGTTACAGTGCCACCCGGAGGATGGAGGTAAAATTGCAGGGCTGGTGCCCAGGGAGGTAAGTGAGAGCAGGAACTGTTGCGGAGATTCTGGCGGCAACATCATACCGCCGGGGGTGGGGGGGTTAAAGTCTTGGAGTGAGTTCACTTTAACATGTTTACTCCAGTTCTTAGTATCTGAGTTTGTAATTTTCCTCTAATCTACGCTATTAGCCTTGATTATTTTTAAGCGCTCCACCAAACGTTGATGCGATACAGGATTATTCAAGCTGTGACACCTGTTTAGCTCGATTTCTACATTCAAGGCTTTTAACTCAATCAATTACCCCATTTAACGTTGCAGCGTGTGTACTGGGTTTGATCCAACACTCCGTAATAGACTCCCGCTTTCCTGTAAATCCAACTGTTACGTTTTCTCAGTGATTGATTTATTTATCCGTGATATGAATACTAGGAATGATATAAAAGAAATGACGAGTAGGAGAATATTTGTGCCTTTCTAAGTAAGTAATCCTTCACAAAATAAACCAACATAAACCACATAATCTCCTCAAAGTGGACCTGAACTCAGAACTTCCTCTCTGCTTTAAGGATAAGCAACAGCATAATAACCTTTAAAGAAAAACATTTATTTGTTTCAGCTGATACACATCCTGCAATAAATCTGCAGTGTGTCTAGTTCCTGCTTTCATGGAAGCAGACATAGGGTTACCATCCTGTGTTTACCGGGGCAGTCCGCTGACACAGCTAAGGAATCAAATTAAAACTTGTGATTAGTCGCAGATGAGGGGGAAATTAGACAGGCTAAAATTAGACAGGCTAAACTCTCTAAATACATACAGGGTGCATTTCTCTGTTTTCTTTATGTCCTGTGCAAGACACCTATGGAGAGTAAAGGCTCTAGATCCGATACAGCCCTCCCAGTTCTCTCTTTGCCCCCTCGTTTCACCGCTCCTTAAGAGTCGGGACCACTGGGACCCGCTCTTACTTTGCGGTTGTGCAGGAACACCGCCGTACTGCGTCTGCACAAGTATGGCCACGCCTGCACAGTAGCATAGAGCCACTCGTAGACTTAAGCTTACTGCGCAGGCTCAGCCATACTCACGCGGGTGCTGCACAGCCACGGTCATCTACACACTATCCTGCCTACAGTGAAGCTTGGTGGTGGGAGTGCCATGGTTTGGGTCTGCATAAGTGCTGCCGGCGCTGGGGAGCTGCAATTCATTGAGGGAACCATGAATGCCAACATGTACTGTGACCTACTGAAGAGCATGATCCCCTCCCTGCAGAAAATGGGCTGCAAGGCAATATCCCAGCTTGATAACCACCCCAAACACACCTCCAAGACAACCACTGCCTTGCTAAACACACTGAGGGTAAAGGTGCTGGACTGACCAAGTATGTCCCAAAGCCTAAACCCTACTGAGCATCTGTGGGGCCTCCTCCTATGGAAGGTGGAGGGGCACAAGATCTCTAACATCCACCAGCTTCATCATGGAGGAGGGGAAGAGGATTCCAGAGGCACCTGTGATGTTCTAGTGACCTCCATGCCCGAGAGAGATAAGGCAGTGCTGAGGAAATAATGATGACACACAAAATATTGACACTTTGGGCACAATGTTTACATTCTTCACTTAGGGGCGTACTCACTTCTGTTGCCAGCAGTTTAGACATTAGCGGCTGTGAGTTATTTTGATGGCACAGCAAATTTACACTGTTATACAAGCTGTACGCAGTTGTGCTCACTTCTGTGGGATACTGTATGTTTTTTTTAACCACGTCAGGTTCTCTTTAAAGTGTACCTGAGACAAGTGAAAAAAAAATGTATACATACCTGGGGTTTCCTCCGGCCCCCTTCTGGCTGATTGGTCCCACGCCGTCTTCCCACATAGCCTGAATCCTTCACTAGGCAGCTTGGTAATTTTTGCAACTTGGCACCAGTTGGCGCAGGAGCAGTCCAGCCACATGCGCTCCCTATTGGGTACCACCGGCCAGGTCACGCCTATGCAGTACGCCCCAACTGGGCCGCCTAGTGGAGGATCCAGGCGGCGAGGGACCGATCAGGCTGAAGGGGACTGGAGAAATTCAGAATCATTTATTTCGCCAAGTACAAAGGGGGGTTGTACCCGGCACTGGTTTTGGATCATACCGGTTCTGGAAGGATGGGGGGGAACTGTCTGAAAGCCAATAGCCAAGGCTGCCATACTACGGCACCACCAGTGGCACTTTGAAGGCCCCAGGTATGTATAAAACTCTCCTCTCAGGTTCTCTTTACGTGTTGTTATTTGTATTATAAAGTGTATGTATGCATTCCCATGTAGTTGCTATTGGAGGAAGTCATTTCACTTTCATGTTACTCTTCATAGCACCTTATCGAATGAATTCAGTTCCACATAATAGGTGGATAAGAAAAAACACGCAGAGATAGTTCCCCGCAGCTAAACGCGCCCCCGCGGCTTGTGTCCTCCTGGTCTGCGTGAAATCTGGGCCTTGTGGAGTGTGATTAATCTTCTGAGGTCTATTCCAGCCGGGTCCATCCTGCACAATGAGGACATGTAAGCTGTTTAATAACAACGCTGGGAAGTGTTGGCTCAGCATTCTGTGAGAGCTGCTTCCACGGTCGCAGAGGAGACGTAGGAAGTTCTTTGTTTATTTTTAATAAAGTATCTGTCAGAAGAGAAGGTGATGAGTTCCCTGATCGGAGGCTGATTACAGGATATTGGTTGTGCTGTCCTCTCACATGTCTCTCCAACATTATGTCCTGTCTGGAAACCATACTGAAAATAACACAGCCAGGCCCAGATTTACCTCACAGGAGCCTATAGGCACAGATCTCCTAGTACTAGGGATGCTCAAATCCGAATTCGAGGGAAACCCGGATAGTTGCTATCCGGATTTCACCCAGATACCTGTGCTGGGTGGGCGGGTGGGGGGGGGGGGGGGGGGGGTCAAGCTTACCTGTCTGACGTCTTCTTTGGTCCATCCCTTGCGCCTCCCACGATGCGGTCCACGCGCATCACATGACTACAAACACTTCCTCCTTCAACCCAGAAGGAGGAAGTGCTTGTACTCACGTGACCGCCGTGTGGAGCGCATCGTGGGAGGCGCCGAGGGACGGACCGAAGAAGACGTCAGACAGGTAAGCTTGACCCCCCCCCCCGCCCACCCCACACAGGTATCTGGGTGAAATCCGGATAGCAACTATCCGGGTTTCCCCCGAATTCGGATTTGAGCATCCCTACCTAGTACCTTAGATTTCGCCCTCCATGAACCTACAAACCCACACTAAACTTTACTGTAGTTGTGCTGGCTGTCCCAGCTGTCACTTCTCCATTACTTCCCTTGCCCATCATAGGTAGCTGCAGGTGCCCCTCAGTATTAGGTAGCCAGAAGTACCCTCAGTATTAAGTATCTAGAGGTGCCCCCAGTTATTAGGTAGCTAGAAGAACCTCAGTATTAAGTAGCTACAGGTGCCCCTGACTGGAGGGAGATCTCGTCAGTGGAATGTCGAGAGCTGGGTGAGTAACCTCTCATTTCCACTCAGCTCGGGACTAGGCACTAGGGGAGGGGAGTGAGCAGTCATTCCATCATCAGGCGCCCGTAGACGCATGCCTACAGTGCCTTATGGTAAATCCGGCCATGACCACATCTTCTATTGCCGGAATTCTTTCTTCTTTAACTCTGTGATACAACGTAAAGCACGTAAAGCAGTCAGTGTACAGCTTGTATAACAGGGTAAATTTCTTGTCCCAACAAAACAACGCAACACACAGCCATTAACGTCTTAACCACGGGAAACACGAGTGAGTACAACCCCAAATAAGGAATGTAAACACAGAGGCATATCAAGAGGGGTACAGGCATGGCTCATGCCATGGGCGCCACAGCACCATGGGCCTGCCCCTGTGCTGCACAGTCATGCCTGCCCCTGTGCTGTACCACCATCCTACTAATATTATAAATGGGAAAGTTTGGATGTTTGTTACTCGATCACGCAACAATGGCTGAACGGATTTGAATGAAATTTGGCACACACATAGTACATTACCTGGAATAACATATAGGATACTTTTTATTCCCATAGCCAAAAAGTGGGCGGAGACAAATACAAATTTCCCTGGGATAAACTGCAGCCATTCTCTCACTGTTAATGGGAAGGTTCTCAATCTGTGCACAGTTGGCCACTGGGTGACTGGGATTAATATTCAGAAAAGTGGGTGGAGCCTACAAAAGCCAATCAAAATTCACCTATTGATTTTCAAGGGCATTGAGTAATTTAGTAATTGTGTGTTAGAGGTAGAAAAAGTGGGCGCAGCCAACACCAGCCAAATACATAACCGGGAAACGCCGGGTCATCAGTGGGCAGAGACAAAAACAAAGTTCACTGAGAAAATGTAAACAGCAGCCATTCTTAATAGATACAAACACTGCGCTAATGATAAAGGTGTAAAGAAATCGTGGTGCGCTATCCAGATCAAATTATACAGTTATATATATTAAAACAGCGCACGTATGGAGTCCAAAATGATTTTAGGATCAAAGGTCCACAAGTCCACTGTGATACTTGGCTCGCAGCTGTGATGTGCACAGTAAGTAGCCTCTACAGTGCATACCACCACCACACCCTTAAAGAGAAACTCCAACCAAGAATTGAACTTTATCCCAATCAGTAGCTGATACCCCCTTTTACATGAGAAATAGAATGATTTTTACAAACAGACCATCAGGGGGCGCTGTGTGACTAATTTTGTGCTGAAACCACTCCCACAAGAAGCTCTGAATACCGCGGTACTCCTGGCAAACTGCCACAATGTAACAATGTTCACAGACAGGAAATGGCTGTTTACAGCTGTCTAACAGCCAGAACAGCTAGAAACAGTTACATAACCTGCCCACAGTAACAATGTCACCATGTAATACATGTCAGAATGTAAATCAGAGAGAGGAAAGATTTTACAATGGGCAAACACTGACTAAATCATTTATACATAATAACTGTAAAAATGAAGCACTTTTTTTATTACATTATTTTCACTGGAGTTCCTCTTTAAGATGGGACACTCACCGCAACAAACTGACCCACTATGAGACTGGGTCAGACAGCGCCTGCAGGGACGTCAAGGCCTCCCTCTGCCTGTACCAATCATCACCGATCCATTCCACAAATTCAATTATGGCTATATATCAATATGCACCTCAAAATAAACCAATAGGCTCCATAGCGTTAAACCGTTCAAACAATTTATTTAAAATTACTCCAAACAACTCACATGCTAGATTCTTTGTGTGTAAGGCACTGAGTTTTTACGGGCTCAACCCCGGTCGTTGGCCACCCGGTAGGCTCTCAGCGGCGCTGTCTCGCTGGACTCCGGCTCTCGCATGCCACGCAGACCTCACTTCCGCCTTCCGCGCTCCACGTACGTGCGTCCCAGCCCGACCGGTACAAGTACACATTACACTGGGAAAATGTAAACTGCAACCATTCTTACACTGTTAATGGCAAGGTTCTCAAACTTTGCACTGTTGGTTACTGAATGACTGGGATTAATATTCAGAAAAGTGGGTGGAGCCTACTACAACAGCCAATCAAAATTCACCTATTAATTTTCAAGGGGGATATTTAATTGCTGCCATTCTTGCACTGTTAATGGCACAAGCCTCAAACCAGGTACAGTTGGCCATTGGGTGATCGGGATCAAACTCAGAAAAGGGGGTGGAGCCACAGCCAATCAGATTTATTTCATTTCAATGCAAATTATTGATGCCAAAGACCGCAAAGCTCACAAACTAGGTCATTGAGTAATTGTGTGTTAGGGTTAGAAAAAGTAGCCGGAACCAACACCAGCCAAATACATACCCGGGCAACGCCGGGTCATCAGCTAGTGGGGGAATAAGAAGAGATTGTTCCGAAGAAGTAACTTCAGCAATATACCGAGCCAAAAACACAGGCAACCATAACACATTCATGTGAGAATGGATGCTGTTTTCGGAGTGGAAGGATGGTCTGATGGGGCGGGGGGTGCATTTTTAGTGTTTGCCACAGGCTCTATATTACCCGGATACGCCCCTGTGTAAACATTGTACCCAAAGTGTGAACATTTTGTGTGGTCACCGTTCTCCAGCACTGCTTTAACTTTCTTGGGCATGGCGGCCACTAGAGCGTCACAGGTGCCTCTGGAATCCTCTTCCGCTCCTCCATGATGCAGCTGGGGGATGTTAGAGACCTTGCAAAAGTGGTCAACCTTTTGGGGACCGCTGATATGAAATCCTACGCCGCACTTGTGACTGTTTAAGCCTGATGCGGTGTAGGACTAGTGTTGGGCGAACAGTGTTCGCCACTGTTCGGGTTCTGCAGAACATCACCCTGTTCGGGTGATGTTCGAGTTCGGCCGAACACCTGGTGGTGTTCGGCCAAACTGTTCGCGTTCGCCCGAACTGCCAAATTACTAGCCGAACAGGGCCCCTGTTCGGCCGAACAGGGCCCTGTTCGACCGAATACGGCCCCCCTATGGGGTCGCAGGCATAAGGGGGGAGCATGCCCCGATCGCGGGGGGGGTCGGAAATTCCCCCCACCCCCTCCGCTAGCGCTCCCCCCTCTGCCCGCTTCCCCATACAAAAGTTGCAAGAAGTACCTGTGTCCGGGTGGTAGTGGGTGGCTGTCTGGCTGGCAGTGGGCGGCACTATGCAGTGACTAAATGAGGAGGAGGAGTCCGGAGAGTGACGCGTTGAGGGAGGCCGGGCAGCGGGCGGTTCAGCAGTACTACTGCTGAACCGCCCGCTGCCCGGCCTCCCTCAACGCGTCACTCTCCGGACTCCTCCTCCTCATTTAGTCACTGCATAGTGCCGCCCACTGCCAGCCAGACAGCCACCCACTACCACCCGGACACAGGTACTTCTTGCAACTTTTGTATGGGGAAGCGGGCAGAGGGGGGAGCGCTAGCGGAGGGGGTGGGGGGAATTTCCGACCCCCCCCCGCGATCGGGGCATGCTCCCCCCTTATGCCTGCGACCCCATAGGGCCCCTACAAGCGGGATGTTCGGGGAGTTCGGGGTTCGGCCCGAACATGCCGAACATTGCGGCCATGTTCGGCGAACTTTCCCGAACCCGAACATCCAGGTGTTCGCCCAACACTATGTAGGACTTACACCGCTCGCTATTTCCGCTCCCGTCACATCCGAGAGTGGAGATTAAGCTATCATATGATAGCTGACATCCCCCTCAGTGATCAGGAACCATCGCGCTTGGACCACGTGATCACTATGATCGCAGTGCACTGTGAACTTGGCCACGGTCCTGGAACCCCTTCAGGAAAATTAATCCTTGAACTGCCGGTGCTACGCCTCACTCAGGTCACCCACCTGAGGGTAGAATCATGCAAACAGTGAAGAGGCGGCACACAAAAGGCTTGCTATTTAAAGCATATATTGATGGAGCAACACTACATGTTACGAACCATCACGGTTCTTCATCAGGTGTAAAATGAAACCAAATGCAGTCCACACATTTATACAAATTCAAAACCACACCCCTTAGCTCCGGGGCGTGGTGATCTTAACTAGACACTGGCCACACCTAGCTGTCACAATTACATTCTATCTACATTTACAACTTCTCTAATAGAGAAATCGATCAAAGATTAACATTGTTACAAATTAGCATACTCCCTATACTTCTAAACACAATACCACATTAGGGGAACTCCAAAATATGGCTACCCCATCTAATAAACAATTTAACTGACCGTAATCCCAGGGCACTCCACTAGGGCTACCCGTAAACTCCGACCTAAAAAAGAAAGGCAAAGGTTGTAACTGTAGTCACTACCACTAGATTCCATAATACATTGCACCGCTAACGTTACCTGGCCTAATTGAAAAATGGCAATAAAAAGCACCTTAAACGGCACAGCAAAAATCACAGTTACTATAAATGCTCTGCAAAATGCTAACTAACTGCTATAGAATTGCTACCCTAATGCCATAGAGCAGCCGAAAAAATGCTGAAAAAAAGCTGAAAAAAAGCTGAAAAAAATGCTGCCATACTGCTATAAACCGCTGTGCAATAATGCTATATGCATGCTCTGCGAAATGCTAAATAATGCTAAATAACCGCTGTGAAAATGCTGCCATAATGCCATAAAGCAGCTGAAAAATGCTGGAAAGATGCTAAAAAAATGCTGAAAAAATACTACTATACTGCTAAACAGCTGTGCAAAAATGCTGTATAAATGCTCTGCAAAATGCTAAATAACTGCTGTAAAAATACTGCCATAATATCATAAAGCAGCTGAAAAAATGCTGGCAAAATGCTGAAAAGATGCTAACATACTGCTATGAAACAGCCGTGCAAAAATGCTATATAAATGCTCAGCAAAATACTAAATAACGGCAGTAAAAATGCTGCCATAATGCCATAAAGCAGCTGAAAAAAATACTAGAAAAATATACTGAAAAAATGCTACCATACTGCTATGAATAGCTGTGCAAAAATGCTATATAATTGCTCTGCAAAATGCTAAATAACTGCTGAGAAAATGCTGCCATGCTGCCATAAAGCAGCTAAAAATACTGAAAAAATACTGAAAAAACTGCTACCATACTGCTATAAACAGCTGTGCAAAAATGCTATACAACATGCTAAAAAACTGCTGCCATAATGCCATAACGCAGCTGAAAAAATACTGGAAAAATGCTGAAAAAATGCTACCATAATGCTATAAAACAGCTATGCACAAATGTTATATAAATGCTCTGCAAAAAATGCTAAGTAACTGCTGTGAAAGTGCTGCCATAATGCCATAAAACAGCTGAAAAAATGCTGAAAAAGTGCTGATAAAATGCTACCATAATGCTATAAAACAGCTATGCACAAATGTTATATAAAACAATAATACAAAGATATTATATGAAACATTTCCACTGCATATGCTCATTCATCCCTCTTGGGAACATCACATCAAGATAACTGATCCATCGTGCCTCTTTCTGGAGAAGGAGCTTTTCTCTGTCCCCCCCACACCGTTGTAAATCTAGGGAATCGAGCACCATCCATCTTAATTGTGAGGCCCTATGTCGCGCTTCCCGGCAGGGGTGCAGCTAAGGTTTTTGTGGCCCCAAGCGGACTGTAGCAAGAGGCCCTATCCTGCGCCGCGGCGAAAAATGGGTGTGGCTATCCCGCATAAGTGGGCGTGGCCATGACATGTGGGTGGAGCAGGAGGGCGGCTTGGGGCGGGGCTGTTTGCGGGGAAAAAATGAATGTTGGGGTGATTGAGGCGCGCGTAGCGCGCCGAAAGATTGGCGCGGCCATGACATTGTATGGGCGAAGCTTAACCGTAGCACAGCAAATATAGCCAACTATGACCATTAAATAATAAATGCAGCAACAGTTACCCCAGACACCAGAAAATAAAAACGCAATTTGGGCCACATTTCAGCAGAAATCAAACGCAATTAGGGCACATTTTCAGCAGAAATCAAACGCAATTAGGGCACATTTTCAGCCGAAATCAAACGCAATTAGGGCACATTTTCAGCAGAAATCAAACGCAATTAGGGCAGAGTTCAGCAGAAATCAAACGCAATTAGGGCCACATTTTCAGCAGATATCAAACGCATTTAGGGCACAGTTCAGCAGAAATCAATCGCAATTAGGGCCACATTTTCAGCAGATATCAAACGCAATTAGGGCACAGTTCAGCAGAAATCAATCGCAATTAGGGCCACATTTTCAGCAGATATCAAACGCATTTAGGGCACAGTTCAGCAGAAATCAATCGCAATTAGGGCCACATTTTCAGCAGATATCAAACGCATTTAGGGCACAGTTCAGCAGAAATCAATCGCAATTAGGGCCACATTTTCAGCAGATATCAAACGCATTTAGGGCACAGTTCAGCAGAAATCAATCGCAATTAGGGCCACATTTTCAGCAGATATCAAACGCATTTAGGGCACAGTTCAGCAGAAATCAATCGCAATTAGGGCCACATTTTCAGCAGATATCAAACGCATTTAGGGCACAGTTCAGCAGAAATCAATCGCAATTAGGGCCACATTTTCAGCAGATATCAAACGCATTTAGGGCACAGTTCAGCAGAAATCAATCGCAATTAGGGCCACATTTTCAGCAGATATCAAACGCATTTAGGGCACAGTTCAGCAGAAATCAATCGCAATTAGGGCCACATTTTCAGCAGATATCAAACGCAATTAGGGCACAGTTCAGCAGAAATCAATCGCAATTAGGGCCACATTTTCAGCAGATATCAAACGCAATTAGGGCACAGTTCAGCAGAAATCAATCGCAATTAGGGCCACATTTTCAGCAGATATCAAATGCAATTAGGGCACAGTTCAGCAGAAATCAATCGCAAATTCGCAATTAGGGCTGCGGCTGCAAAAAGAAAAGAATTTACTCACCTGGCAGGCTGGCACTGGCAGAAGTCTTCTCTCCCTGGTCTCCTCTCCCGGCCGGCTTCTCAGGCGCGCAGTTCCCACGGAGCTCCCTTCCTGGCTTCCTCCTCCAATCTCCCGCGCTGATTCATGCAGGGCTACGGGTCGGGAAGATGGCCACCCGAAGCCCTGTACTGGAGACATAGTCTCCAGAGCAGGGCTTCGGCGGCGGCCATCTTCCTGTAGCCCTGCTCTGCTCTGCCAGCCCGGCGGGGCTGCGGGGAAAAAGGGACGTCACGCCGACGTCACGGAGCCGCCGAGGCCCCTAAGATTGTGAGGCCCCAAGCGACCGCTTGGTTCGCTTTATGCCTCGCGGCGCCCCTGCTTCCCGGAAATGTCTCGACACAGAGGTCTCATAAATTCCTTTGCCCTCCAAGAACCCACTGATAAATCGCTTGTGCTCTTGGATTCGCACGCGCACTGCCCGTGTGGTCATGCCTACATACATCATGCCACATGGGCATTTTAAACCATATACCACATGGGTGCTGGCACAGGTATATCTGCCTCGGATCTGCACTCGCTTACCCGTGTAGGGGTGGGAAATGGAGTTGCCACCTACAATTGCTGAACACACGTTGCAACTGCAGCAGGCAAAGGTACCATTCCTCTGGTTATTCAGCCTTTTGGTGATGGTGGCAGTATCTACCTTCCTCACTGTATTCTGGATCGTTTTCCCTCTCTTGAGGGCAAACAAAGGTTGCTCTCGAAAAAGGTCTCCTATCCCCTGATCGCTGCTAAGGAGTGGCCAGAACTTCCTGACTACCTTTTTGACTAAGGGAGTATTTTTTCCAAACTGCATGACAAATGGTATGCGCTTGCCTCCACTTCCTGTTTTTCTATTGTTACCTCTCAGCAAATCCTCTCTCTTTAATGCCCCAACTTCTTCTTGAATTCTAACTACTTGCTCTCTTGGGTACCCCTTCGTGACAAATTTATCTACCAAGTCCTGCCCAGCCAGAGCATAATCCTCTGGTGTAGAGCAAATCCTCTTGGCCCTTAAAAATTGGCCCCTGGGTATAGCTTTAGTAGTGTGGGGATGATGATAACTGTCTTTCCTTAGTAAATTGTTACGATCAGTGGGTTTTTTAAAAAGTTTAGTGCTCAAGCTGTTCCCATGTTTAGAGATGGTGACGTCTAGGAAATTAACCATCTCACATGACGTCTCCATGGTAAACCTGATGGTACTGTGGCCTCTATTGGCCTCATTTACCATGATCGCAGTGGTCTGATAGGAAGAAGAGGATCCACTCACCTTCCTGACATTCCCCCAACGATCGGCGCATATCTCCGCTCTGGCCGGAATCCCCACTTGCTCTGACGTAAGTCCCGGGTCGTGGCTTGATGACGTCATCAAGCCGCGACCCGGGACTTAGCGTCAGTATGAGTGGGGATGCCAGCGAGAAAAGAGGGGTCCCCGGCGGCTCATCAATGAAGCCTGGGAGGTGAGTAATGGCTGCCTGCAATACTGGGGACACCTGGCCACAATAGGGAGACCATGGCCACCTAAGACCTACAGTAGCAGGGATCCGGCTGCCTGACCCCCCACCCCCCAAAACGCCCCCCCCCTCATGCAAAATCGCCTGGTCCTTAAGGGGGGGTTAGGCAGCTGGTCCCAAAAGTTTTAAGCTGAACTTAACTAAGCTAACCCCCCCCCCCCCCCCCATGCTCCTTTTTTCTTCTTCTCACTGAAAGTGTTAAGATTTCAGGTATGCAAATGACAGTTACTCTCCAGTTGAAGAGGCTATAGCATACTCTCACTGATAACTTTACAAGCCATAAAACTCTTCCCTGGTAAAAAGCAACATTTAAGTGCAAGGGATAGATTAAAAGGTCAATGACTTTGTCATTCAGCTGAGACAGTAAAAATATTAAACCTACTTTTTTTAGTTTTTAAACACAAAGTAAAACTTTGGGATTCTTAAAAACAGACATTTTTTTAGGAGTAGAAGGATAGAAATAATTGTTTATCTCATCAGGTTATTTTCAGTTTAGGCTTGCGGTAACAACCACATGGGCCCCCTGGGCTGCCGGGCTTTATGGCTCTATGACAATTGCTACTTCCGTCCCCGTGTGCTTCACCCATGAGCAGGCATGTTTTATAAACACGTGAATTCTTGTTTACGCGTTACAAGAGTTGTTTCCTGTGTGAATGAAAACGTCAGTATTGTAATCGTGTTGTCTGAATCGTCAGGAAGTGTCAGAGCGATAAATAAACCTTACGGGCACTTTCACACTCCGTGTGTTTTCCGTGATGTGGAAACGCATTAGAACTGGCAGCCTTGTGCGAGCGGACAGATGCGCTTACGTGTAAAGTGTCTTCGCATCTGCAGAAAGAGCACTGTACGGTATACGAGCGACGCACCGCTTTCCCGTAAAAAAAAAATCCTTTATTTCCAGCTTACGATATTGCAGTTTTGGTGGTGGAGGTGACAATTATGATGCAAATCGTAATGCAAAATTTTGGGAAAAATCATAATTAATTTATTCTGTAATTGTAATTATTGTATTACTCGAATAATTGTAATTATTCATAATTTTGCGTAATTTTGTGCCGCGTTTAGCGGCTAATAGCAAAGCCCGCATACATGCTATTGCCACCAAAATTGCTACATATGTTAAGAATAGTGGGTACAAGTTAAAAAATAATAATTTTTCAATTCAATTCAATAATTCTTTATTGAAAAATCGATTTTAAAAATGCAAAGGAAATTTTTTTTAAGCTGTCAATTTTCTGGGTTTAAAGGGATACTGTAGGGGGGTCGGGGGAAAATGAGTTGAAGTTACCCGGGGCTTCTAATGGCCCCCCACAGACATCCTGTGCCTGCTCAGCCACTCCCCAATGCTCCGGCCCCGCCTCCTGTTCACTTCTGAATTTCTGACTTTAAAGTCTGAAAACCACTGCGCCTGCGTTGCCGTGTCCTTGCTCCCGCTGATGGCACCAGGAGCATACTGCGCAGACCAAAGACCATACTGGACTTGTGCAATACACTCCTGGTGACATCAGCGGGAGCGAGGATGCAGCTACGCAGGCGCAGTGGTTTTCAGACTTTAAAGTCTGAAATTCCAGAAGTGAACCGGAGGCGGGGCCGGAGCATCGGTGAGTGGCTGCGTGGGTACAGGATGTCTGTGGGGGGCCATTAGAAGCCCTGGGTAAGTTCAACTCATTTTCCCCCGACCCCCTGCAGTGTCTCTTTAAAAAAAAAATCCTTTGAATTTATCAAAATGATTTTCTCAAAAACTACAAGTTCTTTCTGAAAATGTTTTGACTTGTACTCACTATTCTCCTTAACATATGTAGCAATTCTGGCGGCAATAACATGTATGGGGTCTTTGCTATTCACTGCTGAAGTCGGCAAGAAGTTATGCAAAAATTATGCAAAATTATGAATGATTACACAAAATCAATTGAGTGTACAAATTGTAACTGGCGATTACTGATTACGTTCATCACTAAATAAAAGGTTGTTATGGAAGCAATGCCTTGCTTGCCTCTTCAACTACCCTACTTTGGACCATGCGTGAGAGCACGCTACTCAGCTGTTCCACTCCCTGCAGACATGTGGTGCCAGATCCTGCATCTTTATTTCCTGACTGTATGGTGTGAGTTGGACAACATGTGCAGAGATACTTGTGCACAATTAAAATAAAAAAAAAACTGCAGGTCTACAACAAATATTCTTACTTGATTGAGTTTGAGTTGATGGACATGTCTTTTTTAACCCAAATAACGATGTAACTGCTTCCCATTTCTGCATGACCGGACAGACGCGCTGCCTGCATGACCGGACAGAAGCCTTTAAGTGTTAAGAATTCAGGTATGCAAATTACAGTTTCTCTCCAGTTGGACAGACTATAGCCTAACTCACTGAAAACTAATTTCTGCATGTCTGGAACCTCCGGATACTTGTAAACCGGTCCCCAGTTGTGTAAGAAATAATGTCAGTGCAACCAGTTCCTGGCGCACAGCGCCCCCACACCGTGCAATTTTCCCATCAGATCGACAACTCGATCGACACTTTCCATGATCGATTGAGAGTTCGGTACTGCACAAAATTATTGATCTGACGGTAAAATTGCATAGTGTGTATCAGCCATTAGGTTTTGTCATTTGCAAAGAGATTTAGGGCCTTCTGGAGCAGTGATGAGATGAAATGTCACATATGCGTAATTCTGCATCGTAGTTTGCAATCACAATGCACAATAGTAATGCATAATTTTAGGCAGACTTGTAATTAATTTTGCATTAATTGGTAGTTTCACATTAATTTGTAAATGTGCGCACTGTCACTGAGTAATTACGCAAAATGTTATGTACTTTTGCATTAACTTGTGTTTGCATTAACTTATGTGAAATTTTGTGTACTTAAGAGTAATTATGCAAAAGTTGTGCGTAATTACGCAAAATGTATCGTAATTTACGCATCATTTTTGTAATTACAAATTAGCTATTCATTCATAAATGATCTAGTCAGTGTTTGTCCATTATAAAATCTTTCCTCTCCCTGATTTACATTCTGAAATGTATCACAGGTGGCAACATCTTTAGTTCTGGCAGGTTCAGCTCTGCGGAATGTTTACTTACAATGTCTGTTCCAAAGCCAGTACAAAATATACCTGTTCTCCCTGGGAGGAGAATTCCGCATAGCGTAACAGCCTAGGCTAAACATTATTGAAAGGGTGGGGCTACATACCAATATACAGCAGTGTCTATGAATAATTTGCTGCATTGTACTATAAGTCACTACAGGGCCTCTTTATGTGGCTATCCATTGAATAGATCACAATTTTTAGCAAATCTGCAATTGCTGAACTGATAAAGTAGTGATCAAACTACCCTCCACTCTACAGATTGTGGCATTTCCCGCTATCACGGCTGTAAACGCCGCAGGCAGCATTTGAGAATAGTGTTATTTTTCGAACAAATAATTTACAACTGAGGCAGAGAGCAATTGCCAGAGCAGGATATATTACATTTGGTTTATTTACAAGGCAACATAATCTCAAAGAAGTACATTGTAATCTTCTATTATTTTATTTATATCAAAAAGCATGAGGACAGCTGTCCTCAACGATGAGATGGAGGAAGATTGCGAAGATGTGGAGTCCGTTTGGGTAAATATTCATGGTGGAAATAAAAGTTGCCAATTGCTTATTGGGGTATGCTACAGACCACCTCATATTAATGAAGCTGCAGAACTGCAATTACTACAGCAAATTGAAAAAGCGGCAAGTAAAAATGAGGTCATAGTTATGGGCGACTTCAACTTTCCAGACATTGACTGGGGTATTGAGGCTACCCATTCTGGTAAAAGCAGCAGATTTCTGGCAGCACTACAGGACAATTACTTGACTCAAATGGTAACGGAACCAACAAGGGGGAATGCGTTACTGGATCTGATCATTTCGAATAGACCAGATAATGTAACAAATGTGCAGGTTCAAGAACATTTGGGAAATAGTGATCACAACATGATAACGTTTGATCTGGTGACTGATAGGCCACGGGGCAGCGGGACCACTAAAACTATGAATTTTAGAAAAGCAAAGTTCAATCAAATTAGGCAGGCACTAAGTTTGGTGAACTGGGATAATGTACTACAAGGGGACGACACTGAAGGGAAATGGCAAGCTTTTAAACGTATTCTCAATCAATATTGTAGTATGTATATCCCATATGGAAACAAAATGTCTAGGAATAAAAAAAGGCCTCTATGGATGAATAGAAAGGTTAGAGATAAAATGAAGAGGAAAAAGAATGCCTATAAGGTCCTAAAACAGGAGGGGTCCGAGGCTGCACTCAGCAATTACAAGGAGTGCAATAAAAATTGTAAAAAAGAAATTAGGCTGGCAAAGATCGAAGCTGAAAATCAAATCGCTAGGGATATCAAATCTAACCCAAAAAAGTTTTACAAGTACATCAACTCTAAAAAAAGAAAGGTTGACTGTATAGGACTCCTAAAGGATGAAGGTGGAAACTCAATGGTGGATGACCAAGGTAAGGCAGAGTTATTAAATGCTTTCTTTGCTTCTGTCTTCACAAAAGAAACAGCACTGTTGCAAATTACAGAGGCGGAAGAGTCTCAATCTTCTAACTGTAATATTAAATACTTAACGCAGGAAGAAGTAAAGGCAAGACTAAATAAATTAAAAATAGACAAGGCACCTGGCCCGGATGGCATGCATCCTCGGGTCCTAAGGGAATTAAGTTCAGTTATAGATAAACCCCTTTATCTTATCTTTTGTGACTCTCTTGCAACTGGCAGAGTCCCAGTGGATTGGCGTACAGCCCACGTTTTCCCATTATTTAAGAAGGGCAAAAAATCAGATCCAGGAAATTATAGACCTGTAAGCTTAACATCAGTTGTATGCAAACTATTTGAGGGGTTACTAAGAGATACTATACATGACTTCATAGTAGAAAATAATCTTATTTCTCAGCATCAACATGGGTTTACTAAAGACAGGTCCTGTTTGACTAACATGCTCAGCTTTTATGAGGTAGTGAATGCTAATATGGATATTGGGAATGCTGTAGATGTGATATACTTAGACTTTGCTAAGGCCTTCGACACTGTTCCCCACAAAAGTCTGGTGCAAAAGATGAGGATGCAAGGACTGGGGAAGAGTCTGTGTGCTTGGATAGGGAACTGGCTAATGGACAGAAAACAAAGAGTTGTGGTCAATGGATCATACTCAAAATGGGAGACTGTTAGCAGTGGGGTCCCACAGGGGTCTGTACTGGGTCCAGTGCTCTTCAATTTATTTATTAATGACCTAGTGGATACAGTAGTGAGCAATGTTGCTATTTTTGCAGATGATACAAAATTGTGCAGAATCATCAACTCTAAGGAAGATAGTGTTATATTGCAACAGGATCTGGATAGGATGGCTATATGGGCACATACATGGCAGATGAAATTCAATGTTGACAAATGTAAAGTCATGCATTTTGGTCGTACCAATGGTCTAACACCATACAAAATAAATGGGATACAGTTGGGAACATCAAACTTGGAGAAGGACTTAGGAGTACTCATCGACAACAAGTTAAATAATCGTACTCAATGCCAAGCCGCTGCAGCTAAAGCTAACAAAATTTTGGGATGCATTAAAAGGGAAATAAAAACTCGAGATGCTAGCATAATATTGCCCCTGTTTAACTCTCTAGTAAGGCCACATCTGGAATATGGAATTCAGTTCTGGGCACCACATTACAAAAAAGATATTGCAGTTTTAGAGCAGGTGCAGAGACGAGCAACAAAATTGATACGTGGGATGGAAGGTCTCACTTACCAAGAAAGGTTAGATAAACTGGGTTTATTTAGTCTAGAGAAAAGACGCCTTAGAGGAGATCTAATTAACATGTATAAATACATCAGAGGGCAATATAATAGCTTAGCGGATGAGCTTTTTGTCCCTAGGCCTTCTCAAAGGACTAGAGGACATGATCTGCGCATGGAGGAAAAACGTTTTAGCCATTTATTTAGGAAAGGGTTCTTTACAGTAAGAGTGATTAAGATGTGGAATGCATTGCCACAGGAAGTCGTTATGGCAAACTCTATACCTGCATTTAAAGGGGGCTTAGATGCTTTCCTTGCGTTGAATGACATCCATGGCTACAATTACTAGGTAATGCCAATGATGTTGATCCAGGGATTTTATCTGATTGCCATCTGGAGTCGGGAAGGAATTTTTACCTTGTAAGGGTTTTTTCGCCTTCCTCTGGATCAACAGGGATATGTGAGGGAGCAGGCTGGAGTTGTACTTTGTACTGGTTGAACTCGATGGACGTATGTCTTTTTTCAACCAAAGTAACTATGTAACTATGTAACTATGTAACTATGTAACTATGAGCTCATCATATATCTAACCAAAACTGGGTCAGGAAATATCTAAGTATCAAAAAAAAAGGTCCCATTTTCATTTAATATCAAATGAAAGCTACATTTTATAAGAACTCGTTCCAAAATAATTCTCACATTGGTCCAAAATCACTAAACGTTTATTAGATTGCTGTATACAAGGCAGCGCAAGGCAATTTTACCATTATGTATGCAGACTATGCAGAGTGTGGTGCCTATTAAACCCAACCCACATTACCTTGGTAACATTCACGTCGTTAGGGTAACACGCGTTATGTTACTTTGGTAATTTAGAAACAGTGATGAGTGCAAATGCTGATATTTGTTTCGCATTGATTTTCATGAAAATAATGTTAAATTTGACTTTTGAGTGAAAATTTCATTGAAAATCATTTTGTAATATGAATGTGATTTTAACATTTTTCATGAGTTTTCGTGCTAAAATGAACAATTGACGTGTTTTTGTGAACTATTGCGGTAAGAATACAGTTTTCGCAGTGGAAAGAAAAGTTTTTTCTGTGACCATTTTGCGAACATGCAATTTCATTTTGCAAATATTTTGTCGAAAGTGAAAATGGCGTTTTCAATGCAAAAATTACTTTGGCATAATTTTGCAAGCAACACTGCTCAGCAATGCGCTAATTGCGCAGGGCACGCTACACAGTCTGCATAAATAGCAATAAAATTGACATGTACAGATAGTTTACCAACATTTAGTAATTTTGGCCCATTGTTTGAAAGATAAACCACAACACAAAAGCACTCAGAACTTTTAGTACTGCTGCAATTGTCACCTGAAGAAGCGGCTTAGGCCATGAAACATGTTGTCCTAATGTCCTTTGCCTGACTGTGAAAATAAATATGAAAAATACACCATTTTTTTTTTACCTGAAGGTAAGTCAACAGTTACCTTCCTTTTAAGCATGTTTTCTTTCCTTTTTTATTTTTTTTTTGGGGGGGGGGGGAAGCTTTGTAAGAGAGAAATGCATCTTTGAAATCTGATGCGTCCTTAAAGAGACGCTGAAGCAAAAAAAAAAATGATGATATTATGATTTGTATGTGTAGCACAGCTAAGAAATAAAACCTTAAGATCAGATACATCAGTCTTATTGTTTCCAGTACAGGAAGAGTTAAGAAACTCCAGTTGTTATCTCTATGCAAAAAAGCTATTAAGCTCTCCGACTAACTTAGTCGTGGAGAGGGCTGTTATCTGACTTTTATTATCTCAACTGTAAGTGAACTGTTTACTTTTTCTCTGCCGGAGGAGAGGTCATTACTTCACAGACTGCTCTGAAAGACTCATTTTGAATGCTGAGTGTTGTGTAATCTGCACATATTATAGAATGATGCAATGTTAGAAAAAACACTATATACCTGAAAATAAAAGTATGAGAATATTTTCTTTGCTGCTAATCTTCTAGTAATTATTCATAGTACACAACCAATTCACTATATCATATTTTTTTTTTCGCTTCAGTGTCTCTTTGCTGCAGAGGCCGAACAATTGTCCCAGGTGCGCAGTTATACATGGCACGATCGCTCACCACGTGCACCCGCATGCGTTCCTACGCGCACTCTCTTTGCTATTCGTTAGTACACTGATCAGTGAATGGGAACATAGTTCCCTTTCACTGATCAAAGTGCTAATGAGATGCCGATGGTCACTGACAATGTGAAAGTGAAAAACACACACAGCATTTCCTGTCACTGTGTACTGTGTACACAGGAATAAAGTGTGAGGGGGGGGGGGGGGGGGGCATCTAGTGGCCAAATAGTAAAAATACACCATAATACATTAAATTAAAATAAATAAATTCCCAATTAACCCCTTACCTCCCTCTCTCTCCTATAGCTACCCAAAATAAATATAAAAAAGTGACGTTTAAAAAATACATAAATAGTTACCTTAGGGGCTAAACTTGTTTAATATGTATGTCATGAGGGTATATTACTGTTATTTTTGCAAATAATGGTTTGTAATTAGTGACAGGTACAAAACTGAAAAAAATACACCTTTATTTCCAACTAAAATATTGTCACCATACATTGTACTAGGGACATACTTTAAAATGTTGCAATAACCGGGACAAATGGGCAAAAAAAATTTGGGGGGGTTTTAACCACAGTAGCATGTTTGATTTTAAAACTATAATGGCTGAAAACTAAGAAATAATGATTTTTTTCTTATTATTCCTGTTAAAAATGAATTTAGAATTAAATCATTCTGTACCATCCAAAGAAAGCCTAATTGGTGGGAAAAAACAAGAAATCGATCATTTCATTGTGATAATTAGTGATAACGTTACTGGCAAATGAATGAGAGGCGCACTGACAGGTCAAAATTGCTCTGGTTCATAAGGGGGAAAATGTCATTGGGGAACTGGTTAAAAACTATAGCTGGAATATCCGGATATCAGGAGAACTAAAACAAACAGGTGCCAAAAATTGTGTTTTAAAGGGATTGCAGGAACTATTTCAGATTCTAAAACTCAACTTACTACTTCTACTAAAAGTGGAACTAAACTCAGAACTTCTTCTCTGCTCTAAGAAAATATATTAGCCCCAGCATGATAACTAACCTTAATGGGAAAAAACATTGTCATTACAATTTTTGGAAATCCTAAAAAAAAACTTGAAGTTCTACTAGATTTCATTTTTGCAGTGAGCACAGAAGGGCTTAAAGGGATACTGTAGGGGGGTCAGGGGAAAATGAGTTGAACTTACCCGGGGCTTCTAATGGTTCCCCGCAGACATCCTGTGTTGGCGCAGCCACTCCCCGATGCTCCGGCCCCGCCTCCAGTTCACTTCTGGAATTTCTGACTTTAAAGTAAAAAAACCACTGCGCTTGCGTTGCCGTGTCCTCGATCCCGCTGATGTCACCAGGAGCGTACTGCGCAGGCACAGACCATACTGGGCTTCTGCTATACACTCCTGGTGACATCAGCGGGAGCGAGGACACGGCAACGCAGGCGCAGTGGTTTTCTGACTTTAAAGTCAGAAATTCCAGAAGTGAACTGGAGGCGGGGCCAAAGCATCGGTGAGTGGCTGCGCCAACACAGGATGTCTGCGGGGGACCATTAGAAGCCCCGGGTAAGTTCAACTCATTTTCCCCCGACCCCCCTACAGTATCCCTTTAAAGGACTTATGAGCCGAGTCATAGAAAAAAAGTTAATTACCTTAGGTGAATATCAGACCTCAGGGCAGACGATCACTGGCCCCCTTGCTGTTTACAGATGCCCCATTAGCATAATCCACTTATCATTAGCGGCCCCGACCCGGCCCAGGGTCGCCTTAGCTCACACTGCTAAGAATCGCCGCTTTAAAATTCCTCTGCCAGTGCCTGCGCAGTTCGCATACCCAGTACTGCGGCTGCGCAGGCTTTCAGCCCTGGGAGCTGCACATCGTAGCTCCGTATACACTGTACTAGGTCATGTGGGCGTCATCACATGACCGCCCACATGACTGACTGCCCTTCACTAGCCGCGCCCCCTCAGCACAGAATATCAGCGCTGAGCGAGGGAGGACGTTACCTAGCTACAGGATTTGTTTACTGCAGATTTGCATAAAATAACTTACTCTGCAAATCTGCAGTAAACAAATCCTGTAGCTAGGTAACGTCCTCCCTCGCTCAGCGCTGATATTCTGTGCTGACTGAGGGGGCGCGGCTAGTGAAGGGCAGTCAGTCATGTGGGCGGTCATGTGATGACGCCCACATGACCTAGTACAGTGTATACGGAGCTACGATGTGCAGCTCCCAGGGCTGAAAGCCTGCGCAGC
Organism: Hyperolius riggenbachi; assembly: GCF_040937935.1. Lineage (NCBI taxonomy): Eukaryota > Metazoa > Chordata > Amphibia > Anura > Hyperoliidae > Hyperolius > Hyperolius riggenbachi. The sequence goes on from NC_090654.1 coordinate 11,987,010, forward strand.
CGCAGTACTGGGTATGCGAACTGCGCAGGCACTGGCAGAGGAATTTTAAAGCGGCAATTCTTAGCAGTGTGAGCTAAGGCGACCCTGGGCCGGGCCGGGGCCGCTAATGATAAGTGGATTATGCTAATGGGGCATCTGTAAACAGCAAGGGGGCCAGTGATCGTCTGCCCTGAGGTCTGATATTCACCTAAGGTAATTAACTTTTTTTCTATGACGCGGCTCGTAAGTCCTTTAAGCTTTAATGTTTACTGTATGCCAGAGCTGCCTAGGCAGAGCTCTCCTGCAATCTATTCACAGTTGCCAATAAGAGCTAATTAGACACTTTTATCTAATCTTTGAAACACAGAACACAGAGAAGTTATTTTTTTAGCAACTATGGCCCATATGCAATTATTTTTTCACCTGAGTTTTCTCGTAGAAGATAATTTTCATCTTGTCTTTCAACTAACTTTTAAGCATTTTACAATTGAAAAAGAACTCAAAAGTTGGTGAAAAAGTACTATCAAAATAATTTTGAGTATTTTCTTGTTTGCTGGTGGCTTAAAAGGCATTTTATGACAAGTTGTGAAAATATCACCTAGGTGAGAACTCAGGAGAAAAAGTGAATTGCATATGGTCCTATATGTGGAATAAAGACTTTTCATCATGTGCTATGCAAGAGTTCACGTAGAAGGCACGTTGCGCAGTGGGGATCGGCACCTAAACCATCGGGCGACATTGCAGGATCCCAGGCACGCTACTGATGTGTTCTGTTACTATGCAAGTGGGCAAAGGGGCGTGCTGTGATGTCACACTGCGGCAGGAGATGCGTGAAAAGAACAATGCTCTCTGTCAGCAATCAGCTGAATCAATCTGCCGGGCTGATCACTGGCCAAGGCATCGCAGGGCTTGGCGGACTGATGTACACACACTAGACTCTCAACAGAGGCGAACAGTACCGACTGCCTCGGCCGAGTGTCATCTAACGTTTGTATGAGCCCACCGTCTCTTGCAAAAAGTGTTGGAAGTATCAACAGGATTATTACCTAAACTGCTGTATAGTAAAAAAACCACAAGATGTCACTGTGTGTAAAATGTGATGATGATCTTTATGGTATTGTTATTTCCTGTATTCACTCTGTATTCTCTCTGCTCTAAGTAAGCTGCATTTCCTGATGGTGGCGTATGATTTATCGCTGCATGTTTTTCTTCAGTAAAGAGTTCTAACTTGTTATATTGGGTACCTATCTGCCTGTACAGAACACTCTGCTCCATTAAAAAGTCTCTGGAAATCCCAGATATTGACTGGAGCATGGACGGATATATACAAATAAATAAATAGTAAATACAAATTACAAATAAGACATCATAAAAGTGTCATTCATATTTTAAAAAGTGAAGGGTAAAAACAACAGAGATCAATTTTTGTTGCACACTTATTTATTTTTTTTTTTTTAGAAATGTGAAAATAAAATATTGAATACATTTTAAAAAATAAAACATCTGACAACTGGAAAGTATACAACCATATAGGAATGATCCGCACTGCTGATGTATTGTTAGGTGGTATATTAGAGTGCATTACATCATGCCATGTGCTGGGCCGCCAGCAGGTGGCAGCATAGATAAAGTGTAAACACAGGGGAACAGATCCTATCTTAGTTTAGCCACAGAGCGTCACCCACCACTTCCTGTTTTACACTTTCATCTATTCTTGTCTCAAGTTCTTCTACTCTATCTGTAGTCAGATAAACAGTTTTTTTCATTCACGGTGAATTTCTAAAGAAAAGCAAAGTTTAAAGTGAACCTGTGACTTAAAGTGTACTCGAGATGACATGTGACATGGTGAGATAGACATGTGTATATACAGTGGCAAGCATACAGACACTTATGTTGTGCTCCTTTTCTTTATTCCCTGCCTGAAACAGTTAATATTCAGCTATGGAACTGATAGTTTTTTTTCCAGTCGGTACCCAGTTGGGACTCACTGATAACAAATTACAGCAAAAAAACACTATAAACCATGTATTTTTTGAGACTCTTGAGACACTGGAATTGAGCAGAGACTATAAACATTATATCTGCTTTGTAAGTGTTTATACATAAAATAAAACCTTGAGATGTCTAAAAAAGTCATTTTTAGGAGCAGGAGGACAGATCCAATTGTTTATCTTATCAGTTTATTTTCATCTCCCTGCGTTCCACCACTCGTCATTTCCTGCAATGCCACCCACTATACTAGGAAGTGACGAGACGTGAAATGCAGCGCTGGAACGTCAAGGAGTGGAGTCATCGCTTCCCCGCCTGCTGCCTGATAATTGTACACTGCTAATAGCTGGAGGGGAGCGCGGGCGGGGGACCCAGGTGAGGGAGGGGTCTGATCCCCTCCACTCCGCTGTACCCGCTGCCCCCCTTCCTGGCTGCTACCCCTTCCAGCTCGGCGGCCCCCCCTCCCATGGCCAGGCGGGTGCTGCCCCCCTCACTTCTGCCGCCTGAGAAACCCGCCTCTTCCCGCCTCATCGGCGCCCGGGGCTGGATGTGGCAGGTGAGCTGCATCGCTTGCTGTCCAGGAAGTGACTGCTCTTTCACCTGAAATCGTTGCTCTGTCTCCCCCCTCTGCTCTCCGGTATTCACGTAGCATTTGCTATAGGACTACGAAAAAAATGGCCGCCAGAGTCTGCATGGTACAGACTTCAACAGCCATTTTTTGTAGTAGCAAACACTGGTTCTACGCGATAGCACAGGGAGGAGAGACAAAGCAGTGACTTTAGGTCACTGTACACACACACACACACACACACACACACATACTGTACACACACACACACATACTGTACACATACACACACACACATACTGTACACATACACACACACACACACACACACACATACTGTACATGCACACACACACACACTGTATACACACACACACACACACACACACACACACACACACACTGTACACACGCACACACACACACATACTGTATACACACACACACACACACACATACTGTACACACACACACACATACTGTACACACGCACGCGCACACACCCACACACACTGTATACACACACACACACATGCTATACACACGCTCGTACGCACGCACACACACACACACACACACACACACACACACACACACACACACACACACTGGATACACACACACACACACACACACACACACACACACACACACACACACACACACACACACACACACACACTGTATACACAGACATACACACAC